>NC_056737.1:621584354-621736854 GCF_019279795.1 Protopterus annectens
TCATTTATTTGTGTTAGCCCTTCCTGTAATATGCTGACATTGCTGGGGGATATGATGTTTGCTCCCAGTTTTCAATCATCAGTGAATCTGGTGAGCCAAAGGCCATCTACTTTGGCCTGGACCTCTGAGAAATAGATGTCAAACACTAAGGGGTCCATTACAGACCCCTATGGTACTCCACTGGTGACAAGTCTACTGGTGGAGGTGGAATCACCTATTTTGACAGTGTGTGTTCTATTGGTGAGCCAGTTGGCTACTCATATAGTAACATAAGGGTTAATTGGTTCCCTATTAGCTGATCGAAGATGCATTCTTTCAAATGTATCCTGATCGAACTTTATAGCGTGAAACTGCAAAATACTGAAGCGGCATATAAGCAAATTCTTTCCCTAGGAAAGAAATCGCTTGGCCACCTTTGGTATTTTGCCTTCTTTGTTACTGTAGTGCTGTCTCGGAGTTGGCATATTTAAGTAGGGTGGGTGTGGGGGAGGGTGAAGCCCCCCACATTAGAAATAGTTTGTGAAGTGCGTGTGTTGTGCGTGTGCTTCTCAGAACAGTGATTTTTTTTTTCCCTGGGAAAAAAATCGCTGTTCTGAGTGTTTGAGATTGTAAACTTTCACTTACATGGGGTCAATGAATTAGCATTCTCTTTTCTAAGTTTTTGGTGATTCAATATAGATTTGGTTAATCCCCATCTGAGAGAGTTTCTCAATAATGCCAGAGTGGGAAATTGCATCAAAAGCCTTGGCAAGGTTGAGATAGGCTATGTGCACTGCCTTACCTTTGTCCATTGCTTTGATGACATTCTAAATCTTAAAGCCAAACTGAGTTGGGACCAGAGTTTGGAGATTGCCTGTGCCCTTGTTGATAAGGTCTATGATAATTCTTTCCATGGCCTTGCAGATGAGGCTGGTTAGACTTATGGGTCTGTGGTTTCCAGGGTCAGTTGATGGCCCCCCTTTGTGCAGGGGCATTACTGTTGCTGTTCTCCATTCTGCAGGAACATAACCAGTTCTCAAGCTAGGATTAGAGAGAACGCCAATTGGGCCCACTAGGTCTTGTTTTAGATTGTTTAGCAAACAACCTGGGATATTATCTGGTCCTATTGTAGCCGTGTTTTTGGCCTTGATGAGTGCAGAGATGACCTGTTCTCTGTTGATACCAGGCAGAGGGCTGGTGTCAGGTATGCTTTGGGACATGGTAGGTGGGGATAGGGGGTGAAGTTTGCACTGAATCTTTCAGCTAGCTGGTTGGCGATATCTTCGGTGTAGTATGAGTGATCCCATCTACAACTGGGACAACTTCACTTTGCTGAAAACACTAATTGTCGAATACCTTTTTGTCGAACCCTATTTGTCGAAGCCTTAATCCATCAAATGTGCATTTAAGTGAAAATTTTCCCAGGGGAAAAAATGGCTGGCCGTCATCGGGAATTTGCCCTTTTCACCACTGTAGTGCGATCTCGGAGTTGGTATATTTAGGTAGGGAGGTGTAGCCCCCCAGCTGGGTGGGTTTTAAATTTTATGATTTTTGTGATGCTCCCTTGGTTGGCCAAGCATTTTTTTCCTCTGGGAAAATTTTTGGTTAAATGCATGTTCGATGGATTGGATTGGTGTTTTCGATAAAGTGAAGTAGACCCTCTACAACCAGTTTGGCACATAGCTGGGTATTCCCTTTTAGACTCTGGACGTAGTTAAAGAATACCTTATGATTATCTTTGGCTAGGGATGCATAATTTGCTTTAGAAGACTTTACAAGATTTCTGATTTTCCTGTTTAGGCTTAGATGGGAACTCTTCCTCTGCAAAGTGATAGCCCTCTTGCTTTTGGGCAACATTTTTTTTCTATTGCTATATAGTCTGTTTATACATGAAGTCCACCATGGTGGCTTGTTTTTACAGGAAGACCTGGTTTTGATCCAGTCAGGTACAGCAGAGTTTATGCAGTCACTTAAGTGCTTGTACAGGGCATTTGCTTACACTTCTGCATAGTGATCATTGTTGTTTGTGATTGTGGATGGTATGTAGCTTTTTATACCATCGCTTAGCACGCTGCAGTTAGCTTTGGTGAAGTTTTTTATAATTTTTGTTCCTGTGAGGGTATCAGTTCCAGTAGTTACTTCAAAATAGACTGATTTGTGATCTGACCTAACCAGGGAGGGCATCACGCATGGGGAAGAACAGTCACCCCCCCCATGTTGGTAAGTACTATGTCCAGAACATTAGAGTCCCTAGTAGAGGTGTAGACTATCTGTTCCAGAGCATTTGTGTTAAAGTCCAAAAACCTTTGGGCAAGCGTGTTTTTGCTCGTATATGTCCCCAGTTTTAGAGCCTATGGCAACTGTAACACTCAAAATGTTTTATATATATGGCAAAAGGTGACTTGTCCAGTGTATTACACTGGAATGACAAACAGAACATTTATAGAACGTATATGTAATCATTTTTCTGATGTTAGAAGACAGGTAGTTACTAATCTTCTGTATAGACACATTTTAGAACAAACAGTAAATCACAGTTTTAAATTTATGATTTTAAAAGTAGTGCACATTCCATTACAAGGAGGAGATATTGATAATTGAAAATGAAGAATTAAAATGGATGTTTAGAAAGAGAGCACACATTCAGCCAGGTTTGAATGGCTATGTCACTTTAAAGCCCTTTCGAAAGGGGCAACATCAGTAGGTTTAATTACTTAATTAGAACTGGTCATGTGCTTTATCATTTGTGAGATATATATGGAAGTGCTTCTAGTGTTCTCTGAATCTTGAATAAATACGACTTTTACAGGTTCCAGTGGTTCCAGTTCTTTTGTTTCCTTGGAGTCTATGGAAGGATAGTTGAAATCTCCCATGATTAAGGTCTTGGGCTGTATGGCGAGGAATTCCAGTACATTAGGGTAGGCAATGTGCTTATCCTGGTTCATGGTGGGGGCTCTCTAGCTAGCAACAATGTGGTACAGTACTTTCCCAACAGTTAATTGAGCATGGAGTAGCTCGAGACAATTATGCTGTTTGACCAGTTTCGAAGCATATTTGGTTTTAATAAAGATGGATACACCTCAACCTTTGGTCCCTTCATGCTCATCTTGAGGTCTGAAAGTGTGGAAGGCATTGTAGCCTTGCATGACCGGGGTGCTCTCAGTGGCCTTGAACCATGTCTCGGTAACTGCACAGATGTCAGCATCCTCCAAGATGAGGAGTGTTTCCAGGAAGTGCAGTTTTGTGTAGAAACTCCTAGCATTAAGCAGCACAACCCTGAGTTTGTCTCGATTAGATTTCGTTACGTTGGAAAATTTGTTGTTTTGACATTGCCTAAAAAAGGCACTATGGGGGGGCAATGGCCTTTGCCAGCAGATGAAAGCCTGGGGGGGGGGTAACAGGTGCAGACCATCTCTAGCAAAGCAGTGAGGTCTGTCCACCATATCCTCCCAAGCTGACAAATACTGGATCCCCCTAGAGTGACACCAGAAGTTGATCCAATTGCTGAAGTCAATCATTTTTTGTTTATATTATGGCATGGCATCATCCTGGGTGAGGGTAGAATACTGCTTAGGGCTATGGACATACATGTCTAAGACAAAATCAGAGAGTTCCGTCATGTCTCTTTATATAATCCAGAGAGGTATGTCTCAAGCCATTCACTCCAACATGGACTATGACAGAGTCACAACGGTACTTGTTGAGTGACTTGAGTACATGTGTGATTTGTCGGATCCTGGCACCTAACAGGCAGCTTACTGTGACCCTTTCCTTGTCCAGTCTGGTGAGAATGACATCTGTGTGTCTCACTATGGAGTCATCTATGACCAAGACATTTGATGTGTTCTGCCTTAGGGGCTAATTTGTTGAGACATGGATGTATGTGTTGATATATGTAGTGGTTTCTTTATGCTTAGTGGTGAGGGAGAGTGGTGTGCGTTTGGGAGGTCTCTGTTCTTTTGGTAGGCTTTTAGTGAGTACCTCCACATATGTGGGTTTACATGTCATGACCTTATTTTGTGTGAGAGGTGAGGTTTGCGTGAGAAGTGCAGCATGTGTGCTAACAACTTGTTTGATCTCTAGTTTGTTTTTACATGAGATAATTGACTCCAATTCTACAGTGTATTTGCATCTCTCACATAGGGTGCTAGTTTGCTTTAGGAGTAAATGGTTGTCAGCATAAATTCAGTAATTGCTACATTGCCTCAAGATGCCCATATCAATCAAGCTGGCAGGAGAAATGATGGGACACTGCCCGTCCATTGTGGCAGGATTTTTCTGAATGTGGTATTTGGGAAGGAAGTGGACTAGTTGGACTTCATCACAAACAGCAAAAATGAAGCAACAATTCAATTAAATGCAGTTAAAGTGCAGTGCTGGCTTAAAATATATACTTATTTTTCATTTTTTTCAGTGTATGCTTTGGATTTCAGTGCAGATGCACTCAGGACCCGTCGCTAAAGTTGGCAAACATTGAGCAGCTCCAGTAAACTGAGCGCAAACCCGAGCAAATGTGAGGCTTATATATAGGCAAATTTAAACAGTTTTAAAACATCTACCAATGGGAAAGTAAGAATAAAAACAACAAAGGACGAAACTGCTCGAGCTAAAACTCTTTTAATGAAATCAATAAAATGAGTTAAGCACTTTCGTTCCTTCTACTGGAACTTCATCAGAACTCTGAAAGCAATGAACTGTCTTTCAACAGTCTAGATGATACTGCGGGCAAAGGAGTTATTTACTGTCTGAGGATGTAGTACAAACTATTGTTAAAAATATCCAAGGATACAGTACAAACTACTGGAAAAGAGATGTTTTTCTGTTCACAAACAGTAAACTGTTAATAATTCTATCAGCAGGCAACTGGACAGCACAGAGACACAGTGTGTATCACTGTCACCTCACATCGAGAGGTTCTCCTGTTCATTTCTCAACTGGGGTATCTTATGTGTATACATGTTCTCCCTGTGTTTGTATGGGTTTTCTCTTGGTGCTCCCATTTCTTCCCACATTAATAAGATATGTAACTGATGGACCGCCAATTTCTAAACTGTCTGTAGGTGTGTGCGCTCATGCATGTGTGATACAGAAGAAAAGCCTAGAAATCTACTTCTATTGCCCCACCTTACTTAGTAAACTCCATAGATGACTGTGACTGTTCACAGGGTCACTGTAGGAGTCAACTGCAGGTCTTAAATATGATTAGATGGAGCTGGGAAGTCTTTGCTTTCAGATTACAAAAAAATAATTTAAAATATTCCAGCCAAAATCTTAAGGAAACCAATTAAATGAAGCAATTATAGTACATTAAAGGAAAAATAATCTGTAACATTACAGGCATTAGGGTATTCTTTTGTTATATGGTAAGACAATCTAAAGATTCATTGCATCTTTTATGACATAACCAGAGAGAATAGTTCTGTTACATGACTTTTTATGGTTATACAGTAAGGTTGTGAAAGTCTGAGCAAATTAAACTCATGTAAACAAGTTATTAACTGGTTTGCAGTTCAGTACCTTAATTCACCTAACTGTAAACTACATTCATGTAACCTCAATAATTGTACAGTCATGGACATTATTAGGTAATTACAAAAACCACATAACATTAATCTAAATCATCAAAATTTAGTAATAAGGCAGACACCAAATATGTTTTGGTTTTCTTAGATGTGTCTCTGAAAAATGTAGCATGATGATTTTTCTGAAAATGTGGCAAATGGCTTGAAATAATAGCTGACACATGTTGGTGTAGCCTAGCCCTGTTCTCACTCCTGCTAACTTGCCCATCATTTCGAGAACCTTGATGTTGCTTTTCTTTTGAGAGATAAGGCTCGCCACTGAAAAGATGGCAGCTTGATCTGAAATGCTTTTAATACAATTAAGCTTTAAGTTTTATTTTCCATAATTTTTTGTGACTTCAACTATTTCCAATTATCGGTCAATTTCTGGACCTACTTAAGAACAGACTGCAGACCTTGAATGTCTGACAAATTCAAAGACAGGAATATGAGCTGTGGTCAGTTAGGATTTGATCAGTCAGTAAGTCCGTTATCTAGTACCACATATGCTGGAGAGTGGCTTTAGGAATAAGCTGCATGCATATTCATTTGTACTAAGGGTTTGTTTTACAGTTGTTATTTTCATCTGGTGCCAAACCCAGAACTCAGCATAACCATAATACTAATGTTGAAGACTAATCTTCTCACCAGCAAGCAGACCTCTTAACTGTCCCTATTTTGAAGGACTGTTCCTATTTTCCAACCCAATTTATCTCTGTATATGATTTAACTATTTTTGGAGGTATGTCCCTATTTTCAGGCTTGATTTACTTCTTCACACAATTTCATGAATTCCTCCTCATCATATGTGAATTTGAAGCTGTCAAGTACACAGAAAACCATACTACATGACCAACATACTAGTAACATCAAATAATATAAAGAAACAGGTCACACATCATATATCTCCATTTTATTGACGCAAAAATAAACATCCTTGTGTGGTAAATTTTTACACCATTTTTACACCATTTCTGATAATGTTATTATATTTTTCTATCATTTCTAACACTGTTTTTAAATGTGTTTCTGAGGATAATCATATTCCTACTGGAAGCAGTAATAGTTGGGCACTGTTTGGTATTCAGATTTTATGCTAATTAGACATCCATATTTTTTGGCTGGATGTACCTACATTTATTTCTAAGATCTTTGTACCTATTTTCAAGGTCTGCAGGTTGAAAAGTTTTTCAAAATTGCATTGGCAGCCATGTTTAAATTCACTAGACTCCCTGGGTTTGAATAAAAATTTCTCTATTGCAAGTATAGCCAAGCTTAAGGCTATGGAATTATACGTTTACTTAGTAGTCATACAGCGTTTTTGTTAGTTTTTATTCATATAGTTATAGTTTTTTAAAAAGTAAAACTCTACAAGGTTTTACACATTTTATAAAACTTTGAATACTTCACATATTTTATTGTTTTAGAATTTGTTGGTGGTGCATAATGTTTTATTTATATATCTATATCTATATATATATATCTATATATATATATATATATCTATATATATATATATATATATATATATATATATATATATATGTTACTATTATATGGTATTGTGGGACATTTTTGGTAGTGTACCATTAAGAGAGTGGTATGATGGAAGTTTTTAAAAAGAGCATGGTTCTGTTTTTTTACTTTTGGTTCTGAAGATGTCCTTAACACAGTACAAGGATGAAAGTGCTTAACCCTTGTTAAATAAAAGGACGTGTGCAGCAGGTTTGTTTTTATTTAGTTGCAGTTTTGTCTGCCGTCTCACTAAGTTTGGATTTTAAAATCTAATATATATTAATGTATTCAGGTGCATCACAACCAAGCACAATAAGAATATCCACATGCTGTTTACCAAATCCAACTTTATACATCTGCTACTTCTACTCAGACTAGCCAAGCACAGTAAATAAAAGCCTCTGTGCTAGACCAGAACCACATCATTAATAACATATTAACCAAAATAGATGATCTGGAGGACAGATACAGACATAAACAGAATGATGAGTCTACTGAGCCCAGTGACTGAAGCATATCACTGTTTTTCTGCAAAAAGAACACCTGAAAGTAGTCAGCCGTTTCCGTCTATCAACCCAATGAATTAACTGCTCACTTACTCCCATATTGTCTGACGCCCACAAAGGTAAATTATCATCAAAACATCTCAGGGTTAAAGGCAGGGACCAGCTTTTAGCAGCACCTATAGCTCTCAGGTTTCAAGGTAGGGACCAGGTTTTAGCAGCACCTATAGCTCTCAGGTTTCAAGGTAGGGACCAGGTTTTAGCAGCACCTATAGCTCTCAGAAAAGTCACAAGTGCACAGGTCCCTGGACTGTTACACTCAGACTTATTAGCTTACTGGAATGAAAAAAAAAAAAAAAAAAGAAGAGAAAGTACATTGGAGGTGAGATCACTAGCAAATGACATTACTTCAAGCTAGTGGTGCCCATTTTGCAGTGAAACGTCAGGACAAACCTGGGAAGTTTTCCTCTCCTAATGCACCAATGGCTTTCTTCCAGTCAAAGCTGTCAGGACAAGTACCATACCTGTCACAGCTGGGTTAAAAGGCAACTGTTATGAAGACCTCCTCAGTAACCATGCTGTACAGAGCTTTAGCATGTATAAATCCACAAGATCACATCCATGAGTAAGTACACAAACCCAAGGACAATTTTGCACCTTTGGGAAGAAGGTAGAAGACAAAATCCACAAAATTAACAAATCTTTTATAAGAAACTGATGTGTGAAGGCTGAACCAGCTTCCAAAGGAGACTAACTCTCCAACAATTCCATGGGCCTTAAAACTGAAATCACCGGCCTGTGGAACCTTTAGCTATGAAGAATGAAAATGGGAATCCCAGAAGTGGTAATCATCCTTTGAGTTTGGTGTCAAGGAGAATCAGAGGAGAATGACTTTGCAGTTGAGAATTACCTCCTGCTGAAGGCAGATACTTTCTGATTTATTTAGATGTGCAACTAATAACATAATGAAGTTGCTCCTGACATCTGTTAGTTCTGTTCTATAGACTTTATCAGTAGCATTTTGCTCTGAGTGAAAGTGTACTTTGTATAATTCCTCAATGATTAATTGTGCTCAAGTTGTACTTGAATAAAATAAATGAGATGGCATATACAGACTACATTTAGTAAGTGTGAGTATATACCCTCACTTAACTGTATTAATGTTATTTTTAATTGCTTTGCATCTAAATGTGCAACCAATAAATGTTGGCATGAGACAACTGATGTCTCAGTACAAGAAACACATGTATATGCAGGCTGTCAAAGGACATAATGTAGTTAAAGGTAATGCTGCCAGAAGCATCTGTTATTACTAAGGAAGGCTTTGGAGGGAATTGTACTTGTTTATCTGAAAGACCCTCAAAACGGGGAGTTGCCTTGCAGGTACACTGATAGCTGGGCTAAAAAGGTAAATTGTTATGTAATAAAAGAACGGTAGATGGGTTCCAGATAACTCCTCTACCCTCAGTGGTCCCCTTGCTCTAGACAACCTGTATAATTCCAGCAATTCACTACTTTACAAAGACTGTCCAGTCCATGAGTGACAGACTAAAATAAAAAAATATCAATTAGTATATGATGCTGTTTCGTTTAATGGAAGTTTGGAAACTTTTGCACCCATAGCAAGTGGATTCAACTTTGTCTCGCCCACTTATAAGTCTTAAAGTAAGTTGGATTACTGACTGACTTTCCCTTCCCCAACTCCAAATTTAATACAACAAACTTTCTCTTCTCCTCTCTATATAATCAGTCTCATTCTTAGCTGATGGTTTCCTCAGAGGGCACCAAGGTTCTTTCTCTAACTTGGATGCTAGATCTAATCATTCTTAAAGACTCATATGGTATCAATTATGTTATCACAGCCAAAGCTCTCTACATTGAGCTTACCTGACTGCAGTCTCGGTTTTCCTCAGTGCGGTGAGAATCACCAAAGATCTCTGTACTTTTCTCAAGTTGCCATGTAAGTATGCCATTATAAGAGGCTTATTCAAACTGTATTAAAGAAACAAAAGCCAACATGATGCAGTGCAAGGATTGTAAAGTCAAGTTTTGGACTGCAGTTAAGGAACATAAAAAGACCAAACACCATCTCAGGTCTATTTTTACCAAGCCATTATTTACCTCCATAAAGTAAAGCCTATTACCAGTGTTAACGGTAAACTACTGGATTTGCTCCTGCAGAAATAGAGGAATGAACGGTAAATTACTGGATTTGCTCCTGTAGAAATAAAGAAATGAACCTTAAACCACACCATTCAGGTCTGCCTCAGAGAGAAAACTATGTAGAAATGCAAAGACATATGCGTCCTCCTTCAAGATGGTTAAATTGAACTATAGAATTCCAGTGTAATTCCCTAATTACGTTTTAATGAGAGTATTTTTACTCCATATCTTCCCCCATTGGGAAGCATGAGCAACAACTGCTCACTGCTTCCTTCCTTAATAAAAAATGGAATAGGCAATGGCAACAGATTCAATGGCATGAGCATCAGATTAGGTGGACTTCATACTGGCTTGTATATCTGGTGCAAACAGCAGATCTAAGACCCACTGCTAAAAGAAAACTATGCTATTAAATGGGAGCATTGCACTCAAGCAGTAGATGTATGATGGACTTCATCAAATTTGTACAGTCTCACTTGGCTCATACCTTTAGTTGTTTATATTGATGGCATGGCTTTTAAGTGAGAACTTGTTAGTTAAGCCTTGATTCCTCACACTATTTACAACACAAATAGTGTAATCATTCAGACAGACTGCATATAAGGCAATGTTTATCAGTGAACATGATGCTGCTCTTAGTAGAGTTAAAAGTTAACCTCAGGTTTGGGGCCAAGGAATAGCCAGAGGTCAAACACAGGATGAGATTATCAGATGTACAAATAACGGGTCTAAATTAGATAAACGAAAGTTTATCTAATCGAATGCTGACATCATTGGAAATCCCGGAACTCGAAATCGCAATTGTGAGATCGCGGTACAGTGAAGATGGGGAATATTTGCCCTTTCCTCACTGCAGTGTGAGCTCGGAGTTGGAATATATATTTAGCAGAGGGTGTGGGGAGCACAGCCCCCCATAATTCTAATTTCGTCTTTCGGGATTTTCAATGATGTCAGCATTCGATTAGATAAACTTTTGTTTATCTAATACAGACCACAAATAGCTCCTGTTTTACAGCTGTCTGCATACAATGGTACCTAGCAATTGGATGACTGGAGAAAAGTTGAGAATATATAATTAAATAAAACAGGGCCTATCACAGCACTCTGTAGACCCCTGAAACAACTCTTCGTTATACAAGATTTCACAGAATAAAATCACTTTCTCTGAAATAACATAAGAATTGCGAAAAACACCTGGAAATGGTCTGTTTTGAAACTGGTTATCCTTTTCCTCTTACCTTCATAGGAGACAAACAGCTGATGAGGTTTCTTGAAGGTTCGCTTTTCGTCTAGGTAGTATTTGATTTTGAGCTGCCTGTAGATAACTAGAGTGTAAAGGTTCTTTTCTCCCTTTTTCTTTGGTTTAGGAAAGAAAACTGGGATATTAACATTCTGGCTTAAGCTAAACACTTTAGGTATAAAGGTTGGATTTGTTCTAAAAAAAAAAAACTTTCCATGTGAAAAACAAGGTAGAATTGACACATCATAACCGATTGTAATTCAGACACTCTCTTAGCAGATGCAACAGCATTGAGTAGAACCGCAATTTGGCCTCAGTAACTGGTTCAAATAGAGACAAAGTAAGTTTCTCAAGCACAAAGTTCAGATCCCAAGGAAAAGCCACCTGTTTTTTTTTTTTTTTTTTTTAAGGCGAATGAGTATGTAACACATTTTTTAAAAACTGTTTAATTTTAGCATTATTCGAAGGTGAGGTCCAAGAAAAGCAGAAATGGTTGACAAATGTACCTTAATAGAGAAATACAAAAGGCTATTGGACAGTAGCACACAAATCAACAGTCAGAGGCAACTGGGCCTGAAGATGATCCTGGTTCCTTGACTGGTACAAACTAGATAATCTTTTCCACTTACAAGTACATGATTTTCAAGTAGCTAGTTTTCACACCTCCTTTAGGTGCCTAATAGTTATCAAAATTATATAATACAGACAATTAATTGAAGAGTTTCAAGACTGGAATGTATCAGGACTTTCAAGATGGCTGCACATTAAGTAACAGCTTAAATCTAGCTCTCCCAATGTGAAAATAGAAACATAGCAGAAAAAGTCAGTGGACCTAAATTTCTGGGTATTCAGTAACTGGCTAGTAAGTGTACTGCCTGGATGCTAGGAAAAAAGAAATACACATGACTTGGAGGAAAATCAGCTATGAAAGGTAGTGAAAAAACACTGACTGGGAAAACTACTGCAGCTGTTCAGCCAAAGTCAGTGGAATTTCCATACATGACTTCTAGTAACCTAGAGGAAAGTATAAGAAAACTGCACAGAGACCTGATTAAAATAAACAAAACACTGATGGAGTATATCAACTCAAACAATAAAAGGCTGGAAAAAAATGGAAGAAGCTGTAAAGAGATAATTGGGTATGGTGACAAAACTGTAAAACTCAGAGGTTGAAATAAATATACGGCTGGCTAATACGAGATTGCACAAGAGATGTTTCAAAAATAATAGAATTAGAGGAGAGAGCACATAGGGCACATCTTGTGTGTATGCTCCAAACCTGGATATGATAAAGCAGCCTAGACATTTAATACTAAAGATGCAATATTACCAGCAGAAAAAGTTGATTCTGACAAAACTGTGGCAGAAGGACACCAGGCAAAAGAGGAATACATTTATTCCATTATTTAGGGAATGTCGAAAAGTAGGCATGAGATTCAAAATGCTGTACTCAGCTGTCTTCAAAATATTTTTCCCTGGAGGGACAAAATCATTTTTTGATGAAGTACATGCTAAGGAGGAAATACAAAAGTTTGTTCAACAAAAAGTGAGCTCTGAAACAGAAGGAGATTCTGCTTCTTGTTCTTCTAGTAATAAAGACCACAGAGAAACTGTGCCATTGAAACCTTTTCCAGTGTTTCAACAGAAAATGCTTGAGAGAAGGAAAAAAAACACAAGAGTCGACTAGAAGAATCAAGAGTATGTTGGAAATTAAGCAGAGACAGGATTTGGGAGATGGAGATTAACAAGAATAAAACCAGTAATGTGGAAATTGACAAATGTGGGATTACAAAGCAATAATTATATTTGTGAAACATGACAGAACAAGAATATCTGGAAATTTTGGACTTTGTTAAACTTGTAGGGGACTCCAAAGTATAGGCCCTACTTTAGGTCAATGTTCAGAAAAATATTCAGGATGGGGGAAGAGGAGGGAGAAAGTTAACTGCAAGTAAAACTATTTTTTCTTAATGGTACTATTTTAATAGTGCATGATTTCTTTGCATGCTATAAAATAAAGTTTTCTTAGTTATTTTTAAGTGTAATGGGGATACTAATGTAAATAGGTGCTCCTGTGCTTTTTCTCATTCTTGCATAGGGGAATGGACTGGTTTAAGGCCAGTAGCTTAATCTAGTAATAAGTGTTAAGAGAAAGCAAGTAAATGAAAAAGAAAAGAATATTGAATATTATAAGGCTTTTTTTCTAGCAAACAAATGTATGCGTGTCAGTTTTGTGTCTGGTTTTCATGTCTCTAGCAGATAATGTGATAAAGAGAAATGACTTGGAGAAAATGTTTTCTGTGAGCATTCAAGTGTTTTCCCAGCTGAGAGAGCTGTAAAGATAAGCCAAAGCCACACAGTGCCATGCATCTTATCACGGATAACCTTGCTTTTAGGTTATTTCAAGTGAGTGAGTATGGTTGTCAGGTTGGAACATTTGTTCCTATTGGGAGGGTAAAACTTCAATATTTGAAGTACATAGTTTTGTGTATTATTAAGTTAAGAGGTTTTAGGGGGATATTGGGGTATGTTTGAGGGCTTTCAATAAAACAAAAAGTTTTATAAGCTGTGGCAATAGGCTCAAATGGATATGACAAGAAACAACTGTATAAAAGATCAACCTGCCAAACAGTGTATGCATGTAACACAAAAGCTGGAATTAGACATTTAATAAAAGCTACTATACATAAAAGGTGGGAATAATAACTTCTTAAGACAATGATGCTTTCTGTAATATCTTTAAATGTCAATGGTCTCACAGACAAAATCAAGAAGAAAGAGCAGTGAACTACATTAACAATGTACAGTGCAAATAGCTATGCTACAGGAGAGACACTCTTGGAAGGAACTGAACATGTGAAGTTGACAAAGAAAGATTTTTCAGGATAGTTATTCAGCAAAATACCTAGAGCAATGGAAAAGAGGAGTACTTACATTAATTGTACGAGGAGCTCCAACAGTGATAGAAAATGATAAAAAAAGATACTGGTAGATCTGTAGTACTAAGGGGCAACTGGCAAGGGAGAAGGATTTCACTTGCATGTATTTATATTTCACCAAAAATGCCTATAATGGAGCTTAAGAAAATTCTGGGAGAAATAAATTAATCAGCTTTCGGCAAGGAATATTATTTATAAGTGGGAACTGGAATTTGATTTGCAACAATGAAGATGTGTCTGGGGGCCCAGAAGGGAAAACATAACAAAGGAGGGTAGATTTTTGAAGACATTTAATTTAAATATTTGGCATAGATGATGTGAATTCAGTACTAGGAGTTCGGAGTGAATTTACATATTATTCCCCAAGATACAAAAACTGGGCTAGGCTAGACAGAATTTACATTTCACAAGATCAAATGCATTTAATTGAAGGTCTTGATACACACTCAAAAACTATTTCAGATCATGCATCAATAATAACTAAAATAAAAACATGGGGTAATGAAATAAAAATGAGACACTGGCACTTTCCCATCTATCTGTGAATAGAGAGGAATTTAAGGAATGGGTAGTGGGAAATATTCAGGAGCTATTAGAGAAGACAGAAATATTTCTGAAAATATAGCTAGAGAGTGGGATAAATTTTAAAGTGGAGTTTAAAAATAGGGTGGAAATAAAAAAAGGGAGATATTGCTAAGAAGTAACAAGAATTAAAGTGACTGACATATGTCAAAGTATTGAAAAATAGGGGGGACTCACACAGAACAGGAAGAGGAGCAAATGCAGAATGCTAAACAGAAAATAAGGGATTACCTTGATAATATGCACGAGTTTAGAAAGATTGCTGTTAAGCAACTATTTCTGATAGCTCTAGAGCACAAAAACTTTTAGCACAACTAGTCAGGCAAAAGAAATAGAAATGTCTGTAACCAAGTCTGGAGAATGTACAACATGGATGATAACAAGAGATCCTGTAGAAGTATTAGAAACATTCTGGAAATTCTATGAAAGTCTGTATAAAGCAGAGACATATGGAAACCAAGAAAAGGTACAAATTGAAATGTTTATGGAGGAATTAAATATGCCAAGGTTAAAGGTAGATGAGACTCAATTGCTAACAGTTAGAATAAGAGGAGATGAGACAAAAATGATGATTATAACCAATCTACAGGAAAGTTCCCCAGGAATAGATGATATTCCTATGGAAGTTTGGAAGCTAGGAGGAAAAAAATAATAAAGATCTGGAAGGTTTTGTTTAACAGTATTTTAAGAGGAGGAGAGGTACCAACACCCTGGAAGAAAGTGGTGGTTGCTGTAATACCTCGAGAGGGTAAAAATGCATCCGATACAGCTTCATACAGGCCCATTTCAACACTAAACCATGGTTATAAAGTGTTTATGTCTTTAATGGAGAAAAGAATGCCAAAACTGACAGATATAAATCAATGTGGTTTAGTGGAGGAGAGGCAAACATTTGACAACATTAACAGAGCACTGATGATGTTGGTGGGTCTTGATGTAGAGAAAGCATCTGACAGAGTAAGCTGGGACTACATGAGCAGGGCAATGGAAGCATTTGCATTCCCTGATAAAATTATAAGGTTGATTAGGAGGATATACGCGGGTTCAATGGTGAAAATAAAAGTGGGTGGGATCTCTCTGATAATTTCTGCTTGAGCAGATGAACCAGGCAGAGGTGCCCTCTTTCCCCTTGTTATTTGCACTATATTTCAAACCACTGGCAAAGAAAATAAGGAATTCAGAAATTCAAGGATATAATTGGTATGGTAGTCAAGAAAAGCTAGCTCTATTTGCAGATGATATTATCTTATACCTGACAAAACCAGAACGAGACATTACAGTGTTGTGGAACATGTTTAGACAGTTTCAGATATTTTCTGGATTTAAAGTTAATGAAGCTATAACAAAGGCAATAGCTGTAAGTTATGTACGCACACACACATTCGTTCAGCAATATCTATATTTATAGGGACATGATAAAATTAAGTATTTAGGAGTATGGATTAAAAATAATTCTGGTGTAGCCGCTAAAGATATGTGGGAAGAGACTAAACAAAAGATAATACAAAAACTGAGAAAATGAAAGCGCTGTTATATGGATATGGATAGTAAGTTAGCCGATTCTTTCAATTGAACATGGTGGTTTGGGATTACCCGACTTGACTGGGTATTTCACAGCAACACAGTTAAGGATCCTATACATAGCACATGCAGAAAACTTTAATTCAAAGTTGAAAGGAATGGCGATGAAACGGGGGAAGCTCAATAAACAAGGAGAGACTGGCATCAGACCTTTACGGAGAATAACAATAACCATACAGAATATTATATCCATAAAGTAGCAGAAGACATTCTAAGAACTAAGCCAATACTGGAATGGAGAAAGGAAATTCTATCTATAGGGATGACTGCAATTAGGGATACAGATAATAGGCAAGAGGGGGCTGGAATTTATTCGAGAAAACTCTCAAAGCAAACCAAGGCATTGGGAGCAAATAACTAGTGAGGGAAAGATAACAGAATGGGAAGATGCCAAGAATTTATTTGGACTGCAGGTTAGAGATTTCCTTTCCCGATCAAGGACTGATATCAGAGTACAGGCAAAGAGAAAGTAATAGGGGGGTCCTAAATGAAAGAGCAGCACAGATAGAGTTTTAATAGAATCTAGAACAGAAGCTGGAATAATTAGTAGAGTATACAAAATATTGCATGACAACTATAAGAATCAATCAGAAGAGGTTAGAAAGGATTGGCAAAAGAGATTGGATAAGCAATTCACAAAGAAACAATGGGAATATATGTATGCCTCAGAAATATGCAACAAATTCCAGAAGATTTAGGATCTTTGCTTGGAAATGTTTACACAGGTATCTTTATACCTCAAGTAGACTCCAAAGAATTTTTCATCGGGAAGACAGCAAATAATGGAGGTGCAATGGGGAAGAATGAGGTAACTGGGAACATACTTTTTTGGGAGTATAATGAGTTGGCAGACTTTAAAGATTCCCTGTAGACTGCTCTGTCAGAGATACTGGGTGAGCAAATTTCTGTAACTAAATGTAATTATTTGTTTGAGCTATGATACAGAATCGGAATTGCCTAGATATAGTAAAGCCTTGCTGAGGCTAATTATGGTGGCTGCTAAAAAAGCAACTACCAGAAATTGGAAATCAAAGTCTAAACTAACTTTACTAGAAGTAGCGAATATAGTAATGGAGAGAAAACAACTGGTATTGGGATCTTTAGAAAAGTGTAGGAGCAAATTACATAGGAAAAATGGGAATTGTAGAAACAATACATGCAGAGGAGGAATCAAGGTTTAAAAGAAGGCAGGATTTGAATGAGGATGTAATGTTTGACTGACTACGACTGAATAGATTCTACGTGATGTATAATGCTTGCAACTACAATTGTGTCAACATGGTTTGTAATGTACAATGTTTGCAACTGGAATTGCGTTGGTATGGTTTGTTTTCAATTATATGAATGTAAGATTGCTTATGTCACATGTAATAATTTAATAAAGATGTTTCTTGTTTAAAAAAAAACAAAGACTGTGATATATCAAACTCCCCCTGTACTGTGTGAATAAACTTCGTCTGTGGGAAAGCTAGTGGCAATTGCTCTTAGCCAAGTTGAAAAGGGAGAAATACTGTGCCTTGGCCAAAAGGGAGTCCTTAATGCAATTGTTGGAGACTCCTTCTGGATCTTTAGAAGAACCCTCAATGTGAGTGGAAAGGGTGGAAAAACATGCAGGAAAATTCCCTTCCATGGGAATGAAAAAGCATCTGTCTGCAAGAAGTACTGAAGCAAAATTTCATTGTCTGCTCTGATGGGAGGCAAACTGATCTATTTGAGGTGTTCCGCACAGTTGGGTCAATTTTTGGAAAAGGCCAAAATGAAGTTTCAATTCACTACGTTCTGCCCTGGCCCTGTTGAGCTTGCCTGTAACAACATTTTGCTCAGATGGACTATATGAAGCTTGAAGATTTGAACTAACCTGAGTGGCTACCTCCCAGGCTATCCTAGCAGGACTGCAAAGGGGTTAAGGTCTGGTACCCCCCCCCCCCAGTTGTTTATGCACCACATGACAGTGGTGTTGTGTGTGCACACCTGGGAAGTTTCTGGGAACCAGAAATTATTTAAGGTCTAGATAGCACTGATATCTGCCAACATCTCTAATATTTGTGTGTTTCTCTTTTTTCCTGTAGGATCACACATAACATGTACATTTACCCCTTTTGAAACCACTTCCCATGCCGTGTCTGAAGCATTTGTGATAACTGACTGGAAGGGGGTCAATAGAGACAGAAATGTAAGACTTGGATTACAAGCTACCTGGTTCTCCCACCATCCAATTTCCCTCTTCACAAACTTCATAACTGGGATTTAAAAAGACAAAAGTGCAGCTGTGGGGTCCAGACTGATGGAAGATGCAACTATATTCTCCTTGTCTGTATTCTGGCTGGGGAAGCATGAGAATCATACCCTGGAATCCTGAGAAACTCCCTTACAAATGCATGGTTTTGACTTGAGAAATTCAGTAAGAACTATTGAAAGAAGTCTACTTTGTCTGGAGGAAGAAATGATCTCCCAAAGAGAAGTCCAGCAAACTTCCCAAGAAAATCATTCTGTATGAAGGGTTGAGAGAAGACTTTTAAAAGTTTGCTTGAAAACCTAGATTCAGTAGACGCTTCTGAACATTTGCTAAGGTTTTTTTCATGACTGAAAAAAAAGTCTGCAAAATTAAGACAGTCCAAATATGAAAAAATGTGAACACCTTGAAGTCTGCAGTAAGCAATGACTGATGCTAGGCATTTTGTGAATATCCTTGATGCTGTGGACAGTCATTAGGATAAAGCAGAGAACTGATAATGTAAGCCCAAATATGAAAAAATGTGAACACCTTGAAGTCTGCAGGAAGCAATGACTGATGCTAGGCATTTTGTGAATATCCTTGATGCTGTGGACAGTCATTAGGATAAAGCAGAGAACTGATAATGTAAGCCAGATATAGAAAATCTTTAAGAAACACCAGGGATGTGATGATAGGCATCCTTTAAGTCTGGCTTTACCATGAAAGCTAGACAGGGAATCCAAGGTACAAGAGACTAAAGAGATAAAATCTTGAAGTTTGGAATCTTCACAAAATGGTTTAGAAAAGCAACATCCAATACAAACCTCTAGGATCCTTCTGTTTTTAGAGCTAGAAAAATTCTTGAATAAAAATCTTTGCTTAGGAGATTGGTGGACCCAGGTTCTATAACTGCCTGAGTCATCATGTTTTTCAGGATGGCAGGTAGTAACAGAGATCTGGTTCCATGGACAATAGGGAATCCCTTGGAAAGGGGTAAGGGATTTCCATTGTCAAAAGTACCCCCACCCCCACCCCCACCCCCACAAACATACCTATATTACCTTTAGAAATCAGCTGTCTGAAATGATATGGCATCACAAGTGAAGGTATGGTCTTCATAGGCATGGAAAGGCACCCAGGATGGGAAGGGGTAAAGCCTGGATAGGTGGATAGTCACACTGACTGAGAGGACTGTCCTTGATTATTAAGAGTTTTTTTTTTTTTAGAGCCTCCTTTACATTGCTTTTTAAAACTCTGTTTGCTGGGTCCTTGCTGCTTAAATTGCTTACTGGAGAAGGGAAAAACGACCATTTAGTTTAAAAAAAGGAGGGATGAAAAATCTGACACCCTCTCATGACTCATTTTTTCCTGCCATCATACCTTTTAAACACCTCGGTTGCAGAAAGACAAAACAGAACTTGTTTATCTAAGGGGAATTTAAAATGACATATTGATCATCATAAGTAATATTTTGAGAATAAAGCCAAGCAAATCTAAGCAAAACTGATCCAGGAGCTGAAGCTCTGGAAGAAGAATCAGCAGCATCATGAAGACACTAAAACGTGCTTAGTCCCCTGAGAAACAGCTGTTGCAAAAGCTTTTAATGAATTTCTTACCTCAGAAGGAGAGTTAACCATAAACTTCTGCATGTCCTCAAAACATAGCAGTAAAAACTTTAACATAGTAGCTTGATAGTTTAAAGTTCTCAAAGTTAAAGTACTACAAGAATACATTTCCTTCCCCACTTATTTGCTATCCCATTTCTGTCAGGAGGAATCAGGTTTGCAGTAGTAACCCGTTTAGCAGAAGCATATTTGGATACAGAAATAATTGCTGGATCTGCTTTAGGATTAGAAAACAGGTACTTGTGTATCTACGGTACCATGTATAGCCTGCCCA
Organism: Protopterus annectens; assembly: GCF_019279795.1. Taxonomy (NCBI): domain Eukaryota; kingdom Metazoa; phylum Chordata; order Ceratodontiformes; family Protopteridae; genus Protopterus; species Protopterus annectens. The sequence continues at coordinate 621,604,532 of NC_056737.1, forward strand.
ACCTTCTTGGGGCAGGAGGCTGATCATCAATCAAGTAAGCAAGATGTGGTGAGGAAAAAAAAAACATTCTGCAAGGTAGGTGTAGAATGGAATATGTGTGCTGTATCTTTAAGAAGCATTCCAAGGACTTAACATGCATATAGTCAGCACATGCCAGGTTCAGTGCCATTTTGTGAGTGCAGCCAGAGAGTGAGCATGTATGAGTGCAATAGCCAGTTTGTTTATAGATTTATCTTAGTTAAAGTTATTAAGCCTCAATCCTGATGTGTTTGCACATAATAAAGCTGCTTGAACAGAACCCACGAAGTCATATCTATTATGTCCTAACTAGACAAATGATATGGTATCAGAACAAAGATTCCAGAGACAGATATTCGGAACTCCAAGGTGCAGAAATAACAGTAAAAGTAAATTAAGAGAAACAAGCATGAAAAAGAGCCAGAAAAGAACCAAAGGTAATGAAAACTTGAACAAACAGTTTATTTTATAAAAAAAGATAAAACAGAGCATTATGAGGGCAGAAACCACATTATTAAACAAGCAAGTGGCTCAAAAGGTTTATTAATTAAATGAGATCTTTAAGATTAAGATATTTGATAAATCAATTGTCAGAAAAGTGCATAAGGAATATGAAATTACCTTGGAATTGCAAAACAGTGTGTTTAGAGCAAAATGAGTATGTTTAAAGCAAAATGGGCATGTTTACAGTAAAACTAGCACAGGAAAAGTACAATGGGCATGAGTAGAGATTAAATGAACAAAAATATAATAAGGGCAAAAAAGGGCACGTTAAGCGTAAATAAAGCAAGGCAACTGCATGTTTTGGTAAAGTGCTGTGTTTTGGCATAACTACTACTTCGTATTGTATTCAGAGAATAACTAAAGTTATTTGAAGTATCTCAAAGTGTGTAAAAGTGCTTACAGTGTGTGGTTATTACTGTGCATTTATTCTAAACAGTTTATTTGTGTGCAAAGTGCAACTACTTTGTAAAGTGCAGTCAAATATAACCATTTCGAAAAGGTTTTTTGTGCTGGGTGTGTCTATTCGCAAAGTGCCATCATTACAGTGTTTATTGCACTGTAAAGAGTTACTTAGTAGAGTACCACCATTTTTGGGAAGTTTCAATGTGCTATGTATCGTTTATTCGCAAAGTGCAATTACTTCAAAATGTTTCTTACTCTGAGCTTTTTCTGCCCAGTTCATTCGCACAGTGCAGTTATTTAAAGATGTTTCTTACACTGATAAGAGGTGGTTTCTTACAATACAGTAATTTCAAGAGTATTACAGTGCCTGAGAGACTTATTTCGCAACGTTCAGTTATTCAAAGGCTTGTTGTGCTAGTGGGCAAAGTTATAAATACTGCCATACGTTTCTGGCATATATGTGTGTATGTCTGTGCATATTAGCAAAAGCCTTCACTGGTATGTGTTAATATGGCAGACGGATTTCGAAAGCCCTCACCACTTGTGCTTGATCACAATACTATAGAGAATTGGAGAATATCTGAGCAAGAGTTGTTGTGTCTTTCAGCTTTTCCCGGTTAGGGGTCGCCACAGCGGAACTTCAGTCCACTAATGATTGGTAGTTGATTTTTACGTGTCGAGTTACCAGCCCTGACGCACAACCTTCAACAAAGGTACGCCCATTCATGCATGTCTCCACGCAGAAGACGCTCTAGCTGAGAATCGAACCGGACAGCGTCTTACTGTGAGGCGACAACGCTACCGCAGCACCACCACCGCGGGTCAATATTTGAGCAAGAGTATGATACTTTTATACAAGCAGCTTATTCAGACAAAGATGCACACACTAGGGCATTCATTTTGCTAAATTTAGCTGGGTCGGAGGCCATTGACAGAGAATGCTCATTTGTGTATGCACCAGCAGTATATGAGGGACAAGGTGAAGATCGTCATATTATTGTACAGGCTGAATCAAGGGAAGACCCCGAGTGTTTGAAGTGCAAATTCAGGGAAATGTGTAACCCCCAGACAAATATTACATTAGAGAGGCATTTGTTTTACACAAGAGATCAGAAACCAGGGGAAACTTTTGAAGCTTATATAACTGACCTGAGGAACAAAGCTAAAATGTGTCGGTTTGGTGGCTTAAAAGATGAGTTGATAAAGGACAGACTCATGTGTGGTATTAATAGTGCTGCTGTGAGAAAGATTTTGCTTCGTGACAGTGATTTAATATTGAGTAAAGCTACTGAGATTTGCCAAATCCATGAAGTTACAGAAAGGCACACAAGTATGCTTCCCAAATGATAAGAGTATGGTTTCAGCAACCTCCAGAGCAAATGTAGACAGCATTCAACATGTGGTGAACAAAAGCAGGAATAAGCACATAGCATCCAAAGCCCTTGCTGGTTCACCAGGGAAACCACGTAGTTTTCCAGCAAGTTCTAAGAAAGAAGCATGCTCAGTGCAGTACAGGCAAGTCACCAAAACCCAAATCCAGCTTTATTGTTAACTGCCGCAATTGTGGTGCAAATCATGAGTCTAAAAGAGAGAAATGATTAGCATTTGATCAGCAATGCCACAAGTGTAAAAATGGAACTATTTTCAAAAGTTTTGCAAATCAAGCAAGCCTCACACAGTTATAAAGAAAGGTCACTCAAAAGAGCAAACTGATCAAGTGGAGTTGCAGCAGTCCACTTTCTACGTAGATGGTGTGTCAGTTACTGGTGAAAAGGTTGATGCAGTGAATTTGTTGACAAAAAATGAAGTGTTTTGTACTGTCCAGATCAATACTAAATCCACAGAGCTCAAAGTAGACACTGGTTAAAAGTGTAATGTTATGTTAGCAGATACATTTGGTAAAGTGAGAGATAATGAACAACTTAATGTGGCTAGCTGTGTGAAACTTGTTGCTTATGGAGGTGAAGAAATTCAAACCGAAGGTTCAGTAGTGCTTTCATGTTATTTGGCAAAGAACTGTTGCAGCTTGTTATTCTATGTAGTTCGAAGACCTGTGCAGTCATTATTGGGCCTCAGAGACAGTTTGAGAATTAATCTGTTTTTTTTTTACCAAAGAAGTTCATCATATAAGTATATCTCCTAGTTCCAATTTTACTGAAGCTATTCTCTCACAGTATGCTGATGTTTTCAGTGACAAGTTGGGCAAGCTTCCAGTTGTGTATTCTATGAAGTTAGACCCAGAGGTCAGTCCAGTGGTCAAACGAGCAAGAAATGTTCTGATAGCTATGCAGAATAAAGTCAAAGTTCACCTGGATAAAATGGTACAACAAGGTGTGATTTGTCTAGTCACAGAACCAACTGAATGGGTGCCGTCCATGGTAGCTGCCCACAAAAAAGGCTCAGATGAAATCAGAATATGTATTGACCCAAGATTTGAACAAAGCATTAAAGAGACCACCATCATCCAATGCGTATGGTCAAGGAAGTCACAGCCCTAATACCGAATGCCACTGTTTTTCGGTTTTAGATGTAAAAAGTTCATTTTGGCAAGTGATGCTTGATCGCAAATCCTCATTACGACTTTTACTACACCATTTGGCAGATATAGATTCCTCAGGATGCCATTTGGAATAAATTCTGCAAGTGAAGTCTTTCAGTGTGCAATGGAGCAAATTATTTCAGGTTATCCTTGTGCCATAATGGTAGATGATTTATTGGTTGGAGGCAATGGTGAAGCAGAGCATAACAGAAATCTTAAGAGAGCTCTAGACAGAGCACGTGAAGTGAACTTAAAGCTCAGTTCTCTGAAGTGCAAATTCAGACTACTAGAAATTACATATGTAGGTCATTTATTTACCAGCACTGGCTTGCAACCAGACCCATAGAAGCAAGCAGCTATTCTTGAGATGCCAGCACTAGATAATGTTCAAGCTGTACAATGTTTTCTTGGTATAGTCAACTATTTAAGCAAATCTATATCAGACTTCAGTGAGTTGACAGCACCATTGAGAGAGCTAACGCACAAAAATATTACATGGTCTTAGTTAGAACAGCAACAGAAAGCATTTGAAGACCTCAAGCAGAAAATTGCCACCCCCACCTACATTAAGATACTATGATGTCAATAAACCAGTAACTCTTTCCTGTGATGCTTCAAAATTTGGTCGTGGCTCAGTCATTCTTCAAGAAGACAGACCAGTAGTCTATGCATCAAGAACTCTTACCCAAACTGAAATGCAATAGGCTCAAATTGAGAAAGAACTTTTGGCTATAGTATTTGCATGTTCAAAGTTTCATGATTATAGCTATGTTTAAGACATTCAGATTGAAACTGATCACCAACCTTTAGTTACTATTTTAAAGAAGCCTATGCATTCAGCTCCAGCGAGATTACAAAGAATGATGCTCAAATTGCAAAAGTTAATATGTTAATATAGAGTAACCTGCCAACAAATTAGTGTAGCAACAAACATATAATATCCAAACAGCAAGAAGAAGAAGCTACACCAAAGCCACAAAATGATGTTTGGGAGATTTAATAAGAAACACTAGTACATAAAAGACGCGATAGTACCTTTACAGAAAAAAATCTGCTTCCTCAGGCATCAACCAAATATTCTAACTAAACAGTTTAGGGCTGCTAGATAACTAATTAACATGTCAGCTGATACAAATTAATAAGTATTTAAATCTATATTTGCCTATTGTTAGACTTTACTATGTATACCTATACTTAAAAGACTATATTATAATAACATTATGTATAAACACATATTTTAAAATGACATACATAAAAAACACATATGTAAAAACATTAAAACCATTTTTACTTAACACGGTTTTGTAAATGTATCAACTCAGGTTTCAAAGAATAAAAAACATTTAAACTAGGAGGAGAGAAGGCTTTAAAATAAAGTATCCACTTATTTTCACATCTCTCTGTTATATTTATTATGTCACCTCTTCTCAAAGAATCAAAAACATTTTCTAGTATGCAGAACTTAAAAGTGTGTGACTCATCTGTTTCTAATATATGCTTAGACAAAGCATTTGTCATAATTTTTCTTTTTATTTCAGATATGTGACTGCTAATTCAATTCTTTAGCATCTGGTTGGTTTTACCAACATAAAACGAAACACATTTCATGCACTTAGCCATGTATACCAGATTTTTGGTTTCACAATTTCCAGAAGCATGGATATTAAACTTATTTTTTCTCACTGGGTCAATACAATGTGTGTCAGTAAAGATATGTTTACATAGGGAGCACCGATGACATTTATATGTTCCAACTTTGCTTAAATGACCATGGGTATTACAGATATGCTGTTCTTTGTAGCATAAACTGCTTTTCAGGTTAGCAAATCTGCTGTATGTGAATAAAGGGTTTTCTAAATAAATATCACATAATTCAGGAACTTGTGATAAAAGTGGCCAGTATTTATTGATTATGTCCGTTATGACACTGGTGTTTTGGACATTTGTTAAAATGTATCTACTGTTTGTTGTTTCTTTCACATGTATATTTTTATTATTATTATTATTTTCAACAAAAACAAACCCAACTGCAGAAACCAAATGAAACTGTAAAACTGTAAAATCCCCCAAAGCAGGCCGAAGACAGCTCAATATGCAGCTAAATCCAAAAACTTGATGAACCAGCAAGTAATCTTACCAAAAAACTTTATTGCAGAGAAAGAAAGTTAGCGCTTTCACGGTAATACCATACCGCTTTTTCAGACAAACCTGAATGGGGACAGAATAACATATACAAATGACATCATCTCAAACAACTTAACAGCCAATAAAACAAACATTCATGCAGCCACATTCTCAGCTTAAAGGCATATGAAGTAGATAATACTTACTGGCATAAAATCTAATAAAAAATAAAGATAAAACATTAACACACATAAATAAAACATGAAAAATATTCATAAATATATAAACAAACAACAATAAATGCCCTACAGCCGTTTTATTCCTTAATACAGACTTAATGGGGACATGATCATTCATCCCCATAGCTAGGTGTGCCCCCAGCCTCAAGATCCACTCCAACTCGACGACCTCAGTATGAGTCACTATATCACCACCTCGCAGACCTGGGCTGATCACACATAATACCTGGAAGACAAAGGTGTGTTCAGGACCAGTAGACAAAACATGTTTCGCTAAGGCACTAAAATCATATTGCTTCTGCATGCAATACACATTGTCCCTAATTTTTTCTTTTAAACTCCTGTTGGTCTTGCCAACATAGAATTTATAACAACACTGACAGTGTGCTAAATAAACCACATTCCTGGTGGAGCAATCAGCAGATGCCCTCAACTTCCACAAGTAGCCCGTGACAGGGTGCCTAAAGAACCTAGAGTCATCTATAAACTGACAAAAATTGCATTTATGACATTTAGATGTACCCATCAAAATTTCGGATCCAGATATGACATGTCTAGGAAAACATAACTGTTGCCTTACATTACTGTGGTTCTTATATACAAATCTAGGGCCATCTGCTAATATATCGGAACACTTACTGTCAGTCTGTAAAATATGCCAGTTCCTGGTAACTAGGGGGGAGTTACGAGGAACTGGCATATTTTACAGACTGAGAGTAGGTGTTCCGATATATTAGCAGATGGCCCTAGATTTGTATACAAGAACCACAGTAATGTAAGGCAACAGTTATGTTTTCCTAGACATGTCATATCTGGATCCGAAATTTTGATGGGTACATCTAAATGTCATAAATGCAATTTTTGTCAGTTTATAGATGAGTCTAGGTTCTTTAGGCACCCTGTCACGGGCTACTTGTGGAAGTTGAGGGTTCTTTTGTGTTCTTGTAAAAAAGTTGTGTTTCTGGTCTTTGGTGCAGGCTGGAGAAGTTGTTTGACCGCAACTGAGCTACAAAATATAAGTATTTTTTGATTATTTTAACAGATTACTGTTTTTATAATTTAATATATATAAAGCACTTTGTCTATTCAGAATCTTCAGAAATCTTTTTCTGTTTAAAAACTTTCATAGCTTGTTGTCTTAGGCTATTGTATAAACTGAAACATTTACTCTGTGTAATTATCTCTTGGCTAGTGGGGCTGGTTCTTTTGTGTTCTTGTAAAAAAGTTGTGTTTCTGGTCTTTGGTGCAGGCTGGAGAAGTTGTTTGACCGCAACTGAGCTACAAAATATAAGTATTTTTTGATTATTTTAACAGATTACTGTTTTATAATTTAATATATATAAAGCACTTTGTCTATTCAGAATCTTCAGAAATCTTTTTCTGTTTAAAAACTTTCATAGCTTGTTGTCTTAGGCTATTGTATAAACTGAAACATTTACTCTGTGTAATTATCTCTTGGCTAGTGGGGGCTGGTTCTTTTGTGTTCTTGTAAAAAAAAGTTGTGTTTCTGGTCTTTGGTGCAGGCTGGAGAAGTTGTTTGACCGCAACTGAGCTACAAAATATAAGTATTTTTTGATTATTTTAACAGATTACTGTTTTTATAATTTAATATATATAAAGCACTTTGTCTATTCAGAATCTTCAGAAATCTTTTTCTGTTTAAATCTTTCATAGCTTGTTGTCTTAGGCTATTGTATAAACTGAAACATTTACTCTGTGTAATTATCTCTTGGCTAGTGGGGCTGGTTCTTTTGTGTTCTTGTAAAAAAAAGTTGTGTTTCTGGTCTTTGGTGCAGGCTGGAGAAGTTGTTTGACCGCAACTGAGCTACAAAATATAAGTATTTTTTGATTATTTTAACAGATTACTGTTTTTATAATTTAATATATATAAAGCACTTTGTCTATTCAGAATCTTCAGAAATCTTTTTCTGTTTAAAAACTTTCATAGCTTGTTGTCTTAGGCTATTGTATAAACTGAAACATTTACTCTGTGTAATTATCTCTTGGCTAGTGGGGCTGGTTCTTTTGTGTTCTTGTAAAAAAGTTGTGTTTCTGGTCTTTGGTGCAGGCTGGAGAAGTTGTTTGACCGCAACTGAGCTACAAAATATAAGTATTTTTTGATTATTTTAACAGATTACTGTTTTATAATTTAATATATATAAAGCACTTTGTCTATTCAGAATCTTCAGAAATCTTTTTCTGTTTAAAAACTTTCATAGCTTGTTGTCTTAGGCTATTGTATAAACTGAAACATTTACTCTGTGTAATTATCTCTTGGCTAGTGGGGCTGGTTCTTTTGTGTTCTTGTAAAAAAAGTTGTGTTTCTGGTCTTTGGTGCAGGCTGGAGAAGTTGTTTGACCGCAACTGAGCTACAAAATATAAGTATTTTTGATTATTTTAACAGATTACTGTTTTTATAATTTAATATATATAAAGCACTTTGTCTATTCAGAATCTTCAGAAATCTTTTTCTGTTTAAAACTTTCATAGCTTGTTGTCTTAGGCTATTGTATAAACTGAAACATTTACTCTGTGTAATTATCTCTTGGCTAGTGGGGCTGGTTCTTTTGTGTTCTTGTAAAAAAATAGTTGTGTTTCTGGTCTTTGGTGCAGGCTGGAGAAGTTGTTTGACCGCAACTGAGCTACAAAATATAAGTATTTTTTGATTATTTTAACAGATTACTGTTTTTATAATTTAATATATATAAAGCACTTTGTCTATTCAGAATCTTCAGAAATCTTTTTCTGTTTAAAAACTTTCATAGCTTGTTGTCTTAGGCTATTGTATAAACTGAAACATTTACTCTGTGTAATTATCTCTTGGCTAGTGGGGCTGGTTCTTTTGTGTTCTTGTAAAAAAAAGTTGTGTTTCTGGTCTTTGGTGCAGGCTGGAGAAGTTGTTTGACCGCAACTGAGCTACAAAATATAAGTATTTTTTGATTATTTTAACAGATTACTGTTTTTATAATTTAATATATATAAAGCACTTTGTCTATTCAGAATCTTCAGAAATCTTTTTCTGTTTAAAAACTTTCATAGCTTGTTGTCTTAGGCTATTGTATAAACTGAAACATTTACTCTGTGTAATTATCTCTTGGCTAGTGGGGCTGGTTCTTTTGTGTTCTTGTAAAAAAAAGTTGTGTTTCTGGTCTTTGGTGCAGGCTGGAGAAGTTGTTTGACCGCAACTGAGCTACAAAATATAAGTATTTTTGATTATTTTAACAGATTACTGTTTTTATAATTTAATATATATAAAGCACTTTGTCTATTCAGAATCTTCAGAAATCTTTTTCTGTTTAAAAACTTTCATAGCTTGTTGTCTTAGGCTATTGTATAAACTGAAACATTTACTCTGTGTAATTATCTCTTGGCTAGTGGGGCTGGTTCTTTTGTGTTCTTGTAAAAAAAAGTTGTGTTTCTGGTCTTTGGTGCAGGCTGGAGAAGTTGTTTGACCGCAACTGAGCTACAAAATATAAGTATTTTTTGATTATTTTAACAGATTACTGTTTTTATAATTTAATATATATAAAGCACTTTGTCTATTCAGAATCTTCAGAAATCTTTTTCTGTTTAAATCTTTCATAGCTTGTTGTCTTAGGCTATTGTATAAACTGAAACATTTACTCTGTGTAATTATCTCTTGGCTAGTGGGGCTGGTTCTTTTGTGTTCTTGTAAAAAAAAGTTGTGTTTCTGGTCTTTGGTGCAGGCTGGAGAAGTTGTTTGACCGCAACTGAGCTACAAAATATAAGTATTTTTGATTATTTTAACAGATTACTGTTTTTATAATTTAATATATATAAAGCACTTTGTCTATTCAGAATCTTCAGAAATCTTTTTCTGTTTAAAACTTTCATAGCTTGTTGTCTTAGGCTATTGTATAAACTGAAACATTTACTCTGTGTAATTATCTCTTGGCTAGTGGGGCTGGTTCTTTTGTGTTCTTGTAAAAAAAAGTTGTGTTTCTGGTCTTTGGTGCAGGCTGGAGAAGTTGTTTGACCGCAACTGAGCTACAAAATATAAGTATTTTTTGATTATTTTAACAGATTACTGTTTTTATAATTTAATATATATAAAGCACTTTGTCTATTCAGAATCTTCAGAAATCTTTTTCTGTTTAAAAACTTTCATAGCTTGTTGTCTTAGGCTATTGTATAAACTGAAACATTTACTCTGTGTAATTATCTCTTGGCTAGTGGGGCTGGTTCTTTTGTGTTCTTGTAAAAAAAAGTTGTGTTTCTGGTCTTTGGTGCAGGCTGGAGAAGTTGTTTGACCGCAACTGAGCTACAAAATATAAGTATTTTTTGATTATTTTAACAGATTACTGTTTTTATAATTTAATATATATAAAGCACTTTGTCTATTCAGAATCTTCAGAAATCTTTTTCTGTTTAAAAACTTTCATAGCTTGTTGTCTTAGGCTATTGTATAAACTGAAACATTTACTCTGTGTAATTATCTCTTGGCTAGTGGGGCTGGTTCTTTTGTGTTCTTGTAAAAAAAAGTTGTGTTTCTGGTCTTTGGTGCAGGCTGGAGAAGTTGTTTGACCGCAACTGAGCTACAAAATATAAGTATTTTTTGATTATTTTAACAGATTACTGTTTTTATAATTTAATATATATAAAGCACTTTGTCTATTCAGAATCTTCAGAAATCTTTTTCTGTTTAAAAACTTTCATAGCTTGTTGTCTTAGGCTATTGTATAAACTGAAACATTTACTCTGTGTAATTATCTCTTGGCTAGTGGGGCTGGTTCTTTTGTGTTCTTGTAAAAAAAAGTTGTGTTTCTGGTCTTTGGTGCAGGCTGGAGAAGTTGTTTGACCGCAACTGAGCTACAAAATATAAGTATTTTTGATTATTTTAACAGATTACTGTTTTTATAATTTAATATATATAAAGCACTTTGTCTATTCAGAATCTTCAGAAATCTTTTTCTGTTTAAAAACTTTCATAGCTTGTTGTCTTAGGCTATTGTATAAACTGAAACATTTACTCTGTGTAATTATCTCTTGGCTAGTGGGGCTGGTTCTTTTGTGTTCTTGTAAAAAAAAGTTGTGTTTCTGGTCTTTGGTGCAGGCTGGAGAAGTTGTTTGACCGCAACTGAGCTACAAAATATAAGTATTTTTTGATTATTTTAACAGATTACTGTTTTATAATTTAATATATATAAAGCACTTTGTCTATTCAGAATCTTCAGAAATCTTTTTCTGTTTAAAAACTTTCATAGCTTGTTGTCTTAGGCTATTGTATAAACTGAAACATTTACTCTGTGTAATTATCTCTTGGCTAGTGGGGCTGGTTCTTTTGTGTTCTTGTAAAAAAAAGTTGTGTTTCTGGTCTTTGGTGCAGGCTGGAGAAGTTGTTTGACCGCAACTGAGCTACAAAATATAAGTATTTTTGATTATTTTAACAGATTACTGTTTTTATAATTTAATATATATAAAGCACTTTGTCTATTCAGAATCTTCAGAAATCTTTTTCTGTTTAAAACTTTCATAGCTTGTTGTCTTAGGCTATTGTATAAACTGAAACATTTACTCTGTGTAATTATCTCTTGGCTAGTGGGGCTGGTTCTTTTGTGTTCTTGTAAAAAAAAGTTGTGTTTCTGGTCTTTGGTGCAGGCTGGAGAAGTTGTTTGACCGCAACTGAGCTACAAAATATAAGTATTTTTGATTATTTTAACAGATTACTGTTTTATAATTTAATATATATAAAGCACTTTGTCTATTCAGAATCTTCAGAAATCTTTTTCTGTTTAAAAACTTTCATAGCTTGTTGTCTTAGGCTATTGTATAAACTGAAACATTTACTCTGTGTAATTATCTCTTGGCTAGTGGGGCTGGTTCTTTTGTGTTCTTGTAAAAAAAAGTTGTGTTTCTGGTCTTTGGTGCAGGCTGGAGAAGTTGTTTGACCGCAACTGAGCTACAAAATATAAGTATTTTTTGATTATTTTAACAGATTACTGTTTTTATAATTTAATATATATAAAGCACTTTGTCTATTCAGAATCTTCAGAAATCTTTTTCTGTTTAAAAACTTTCATAGCTTGTTGTCTTAGGCTATTGTATAAACTGAAACATTTACTCTGTGTAATTATCTCTTGGCTAGTGGGGCTGGTTCTTTTGTGTTCTTGTAAAAAAAAGTTGTGTTTCTGGTCTTTGGTGCAGGCTGGAGAAGTTGTTTGACCGCAACTGAGCTACAAAATATAAGTAATTTTGATTATTTTAACAGATTACTGTTTTTATAATTTAATATATATAAAGCACTTTGTCTATTCAGAATCTTCAGAAATCTTTTTCTGTTTAAAAACTTTCATAGCTTGTTGTCTTAGGCTATTGTATAAACTGAAACATTTACTCTGTGTAATTATCTCTTGGCTAGTGGGGCTGGTTCTTTTGTGTTCTTGTAGAAATAAGTTGTGTTTCTGGTCTTTGGTGCAGGCTGGAGAAGTTGTTTGACCGCAACTGAGCTACAAAATATAAGTATTTTTTGATTATTTTAACAGATTACTGTTTTATAATTTAATATATATAAAGCACTTTGTCTATTCAGAATCTTCAGAAATCTTTTTCTGTTTAAAAACTTTCATAGCTTGTTGTCTTAGGCTATTGTATAAACTGAAACATTTACTCTGTGTAATTATCTCTTGGCTAGTGGGGCTGGTTCTTTTGTGTTCTTGTAAAAAAAAGTTGTGTTTCTGGTCTTTGGTGCAGGCTGGAGAAGTTGTTTGACCGCAACTGAGCTACAAAATATAAGTATTTTTGATTATTTTAACAGATTACTGTTTTTATAATTTAATATATATAAAGCACTTTGTCTATTCAGAATCTTCAGAAATCTTTTTCTGTTTAAAACTTTCATAGCTTGTTGTCTTAGGCTATTGTATAAACTGAAACATTTACTCTGTGTAATTATCTCTTGGCTAGTGGGGCTGGTTCTTTTGTGTTCTTGTAAAAAAAAGTTGTGTTTCTGGTCTTTGGTGCAGGCTGGAGAAGTTGTTTGACCGCAACTGAGCTACAAAATATAAGTATTTTTGATTATTTTAACAGATTACTGTTTTTATAATTTAATATATATAAAGCACTTTGTCTATTCAGAATCTTCAGAAATCTTTTTCTGTTTAAAAACTTTCATAGCTTGTTGTCTTAGGCTATTGTATAAACTGAAACATTTACTCTGTGTAATTATCTCTTGGCTAGTGGGGCTGGTTCTTTTGTGTTCTTGTAAAAAAAAGTTGTGTTTCTGGTCTTTGGTGCAGGCTGGAGAAGTTGTTTGACCGCAACTGAGCTACAAAATATAAGTATTTTTGATTATTTTAACAGATTACTGTTTTTATAATTTAATATATATAAAGCACTTTGTCTATTCAGAATCTTCAGAAATCTTTTTCTGTTTAAAAACTTTCATAGCTTGTTGTCTTAGGCTATTGTATAAACTGAAACATTTACTCTGTGTAATTATCTCTTGGCTAGTGGGGCTGGTTCTTTTGTGTTCTTGTAAAAAAAAGTTGTGTTTCTGGTCTTTGGTGCAGGCTGGAGAAGTTGTTTGACCGCAACTGAGCTACAAAATATAAGTATTTTTTGATTATTTTAACAGATTACTGTTTTTATAATTTAATATATATAAAGCACTTTGTCTATTCAGAATCTTCAGAAATCTTTTTCTGTTTAAAACTTTCATAGCTTGTTGTCTTAGGCTATTGTATAAACTGAAACATTTACTCTGTGTAATTATCTCTTGGCTAGTGGGGCTGGTTCTTTTGTGTTCTTGTAAAAAAAAGTTGTGTTTCTGGTCTTTGGTGCAGGCTGGAGAAGTTGTTTGACCGCAACTGAGCTACAAAATATAAGTATTTTTTGATTATTTTAACAGATTACTGTTTTTATAATTTAATATATATAAAGCACTTTGTCTATTCAGAATCTTCAGAAATCTTTTTCTGTTTAAAACTTTCATAGCTTGTTGTCTTAGGCTATTGTATAAACTGAAACATTTACTCTGTGTAATTATCTCTTGGCTAGTGGGGCTGGTTCTTTTGTGTTCTTGTAAAAAAAAGTTGTGTTTCTGGTCTTTGGTGCAGGCTGGAGAAGTTGTTTGACCGCAACTGAGCTACAAAATATAAGTATTTTTGATTATTTTAACAGATTACTGTTTTATAATTTAATATATATAAAGCACTTTGTCTATTCAGAATCTTCAGAAATCTTTTTCTGTTTAAAAACTTTCATAGCTTGTTGTCTTAGGCTATTGTATAAACTGAAACATTTACTCTGTGTAATTATCTCTTGGCTAGTGGGGCTGGTTCTTTTGTGTTCTTGTAAAAAAAAGTTGTGTTTCTGGTCTTTGGTGCAGGCTGGAGAAGTTGTTTGACCGCAACTGAGCTACAAAATATAAGTATTTTTTGATTATTTTAACAGATTACTGTTTTTATAATTTAATATATATAAAGCACTTTGTCTATTCAGAATCTTCAGAAATCTTTTTCTGTTTAAAAACTTTCATAGCTTGTTGTCTTAGGCTATTGTATAAACTGAAACATTTACTCTGTGTAATTATCTCTTGGCTAGTGGGGCTGGTTCTTTTGTGTTCTTGTAAAAAAAAGTTGTGTTTCTGGTCTTTGGTGCAGGCTGGAGAAGTTGTTTGACCGCAACTGAGCTACAAAATATAAGTATTTTTGATTATTTTAACAGATTACTGTTTTTATAATTTAATATATATAAAGCACTTTGTCTATTCAGAATCTTCAGAAATCTTTTTCTGTTTAAAAACTTTCATAGCTTGTTGTCTTAGGCTATTGTATAAACTGAAACATTTACTCTGTGTAATTATCTCTTGGCTAGTGGGGCTGGTTCTTTTGTGTTCTTGTAAAAAAAAGTTGTGTTTCTGGTCTTTGGTGCAGGCTGGAGAAGTTGTTTGACCGCAACTGAGCTACAAAATATAAGTATTTTTTGATTATTTTAACAGATTACTGTTTTTATAATTTAATATATATAAAGCACTTTGTCTATTCAGAATCTTCAGAAATCTTTTTCTGTTTAAAAACTTTCATAGCTTGTTGTCTTAGGCTATTGTATAAACTGAAACATTTACTCTGTGTAATTATCTCTTGGCTAGTGGGGCTGGTTCTTTTGTGTTCTTGTAAAAAAAAGTTGTGTTTCTGGTCTTTGGTGCAGGCTGGAGAAGTTGTTTGACCGCAACTGAGCTACAAAATATAAGTATTTTTTGATTATTTTAACAGATTACTGTTTTTATAATTTAATATATATAAAGCACTTTGTCTATTCAGAATCTTCAGAAATCTTTTTCTGTTTAAAAACTTTCATAGCTTGTTGTCTTAGGCTATTGTATAAACTGAAACATTTACTCTGTGTAATTATCTCTTGGCTAGTGGGGCTGGTTCTTTTGTGTTCTTGTAAAAAAAAGTTGTGTTTCTGGTCTTTGGTGCAGGCTGGAGAAGTTGTTTGACCGCAACTGAGCTACAAAATATAAGTATTTTTTGATTATTTTAACAGATTACTGTTTTTATAATTTAATATATATAAAGCACTTTGTCTATTCAGAATCTTCAGAAATCTTTTTCTGTTTAAAACTTTCATAGCTTGTTGTCTTAGGCTATTGTATAAACTGAAACATTTACTCTGTGTAATTATCTCTTGGCTAGTGGGGCTGGTTCTTTTGTGTTCTTGTAAAAAAAAGTTGTGTTTCTGGTCTTTGGTGCAGGCTGGAGAAGTTGTTTGACCGCAACTGAGCTACAAAATATAAGTATTTTTTGATTATTTTAACAGATTACTGTTTTTATAATTTAATATATATAAAGCACTTTGTCTATTCAGAATCTTCAGAAATCTTTTTCTGTTTAAAAACTTTCATAGCTTGTTGTCTTAGGCTATTGTATAAACTGAAACATTTACTCTGTGTAATTATCTCTTGGCTAGTGGGGCTGGTTCTTTTGTGTTCTTGTAAAAAAAAGTTGTGTTTCTGGTCTTTGGTGCAGGCTGGAGAAGTTGTTTGACCGCAACTGAGCTACAAAATATAAGTATTTTTTGATTATTTTAACAGATTACTGTTTTTATAATTTAATATATATAAAGCACTTTGTCTATTCAGAATCTTCAGAAATCTTTTTCTGTTTAAATCTTTCATAGCTTGTTGTCTTAGGCTATTGTATAAACTGAAACATTTACTCTGTGTAATTATCTCTTGGCTAGTGGGGCTGGTTCTTTTGTGTTCTTGTAAAAAAAAGTTGTGTTTCTGGTCTTTGGTGCAGGCTGGAGAAGTTGTTTGACCGCAACTGAGCTACAAAATATAAGTATTTTTTGATTATTTTAACAGATTACTGTTTTTATAATTTAATATATATAAAGCACTTTGTCTATTCAGAATCTTCAGAAATCTTTTTCTGTTTAAAAACTTTCATAGCTTGTTGTCTTAGGCTATTGTATAAACTGAAACATTTACTCTGTGTAATTATCTCTTGGCTAGTGGGGCTGGTTCTTTTGTGTTCTTGTAAAAAAAAGTTGTGTTTCTGGTCTTTGGTGCAGGCTGGAGAAGTTGTTTGACCGCAACTGAGCTACAAAATATAAGTATTTTTGATTATTTTAACAGATTACTGTTTTTATAATTTAATATATATAAAGCACTTTGTCTATTCAGAATCTTCAGAAATCTTTTTCTGTTTAAAAACTTTCATAGCTTGTTGTCTTAGGCTATTGTATAAACTGAAACATTTACTCTGTGTAATTATCTCTTGGCTAGTGGGGCTGGTTCTTTTGTGTTCTTGTAAAAAAAGTTGTGTTTCTGGTCTTTGGTGCAGGCTGGAGAAGTTGTTTGACCGCAACTGAGCTACAAAATATAAGTATTTTTTGATTATTTTAACAGATTACTGTTTTTATAATTTAATATATATAAAGCACTTTGTCTATTCAGAATCTTCAGAAATCTTTTTCTGTTTAAAAACTTTCATAGCTTGTTGTCTTAGGCTATTGTATAAACTGAAACATTTACTCTGTGTAATTATCTCTTGGCTAGTGGGGCTGGTTCTTTTGTGTTCTTGTAAAAAAAAGTTGTGTTTCTGGTCTTTGGTGCAGGCTGGAGAAGTTGTTTGACCGCAACTGAGCTACAAAATATAAGTATTTTTTGATTATTTTAACAGATTACTGTTTTTATAATTTAATATATATAAAGCACTTTGTCTATTCAGAATCTTCAGAAATCTTTTTCTGTTTAAAAACTTTCATAGCTTGTTGTCTTAGGCTATTGTATAAACTGAAACATTTACTCTGTGTAATTATCTCTTGGCTAGTGGGGGCTGGTTCTTTTGTGTTCTTGTAAAAAAAAGTTGTGTTTCTGGTCTTTGGTGCAGGCTGGAGAAGTTGTTTGACCGCAACTGAGCTACAAAATATAAGTATTTTTTGATTATTTTAACAGATTACTGTTTTTATAATTTAATATATATAAAGCACTTTGTCTATTCAGAATCTTCAGAAATCTTTTTCTGTTTAAAAACTTTCATAGCTTGTTGTCTTAGGCTATTGTATAAACTGAAACATTTACTCTGTGTAATTATCTCTTGGCTAGTGGGGCTGGTTCTTTTGTGTTCTTGTAAAAAAAAGTTGTGTTTCTGGTCTTTGGTGCAGGCTGGAGAAGTTGTTTGACCGCAACTGAGCTACAAAATATAAGTATTTTTTGATTATTTTAACAGATTACTGTTTTTATAATTTAATATATATAAAGCACTTTGTCTATTCAGAATCTTCAGAAATCTTTTTCTGTTTCAAAACTTTCATAGCTTGTTGTCTTAGGCTATTGTATAAACTGAAACATTTACTCTGTGTAATTATCTCTTGGCTAGTGGGGCTGGTTCTTTTGTGTTCTTGTAAAAAAAAGTTGTGTTTCTGGTCTTTGGTGCAGGCTGGAGAAGTTGTTTGACCGCAACTGAGCTACAAAATATAAGTATTTTTGATTATTTTAACAGATTACTGTTTTTATAATTTAATATATATAAAGCACTTTGTCTATTCAGAATCTTCAGAAATCTTTTTCTGTTTAAAAACTTTCATAGCTTGTTGTCTTAGGCTATTGTATAAACTGAAACATTTACTCTGTGTAATTATCTCTTGGCTAGTGGGGCTGGTTCTTTTGTGTTCTTGTAAAAAAAAGTTGTGTTTCTGGTCTTTGGTGCAGGCTGGAGAAGTTGTTTGACCGCAACTGAGCTACAAAATATAAGTATTTTTTGATTATTTTAACAGATTACTGTTTTTATAATTTAATATATATAAAGCACTTTGTCTATTCAGAATCTTCAGAAATCTTTTTCTGTTTAAAAACTTTCATAGCTTGTTGTCTTAGGCTATTGTATAAACTGAAACATTTACTCTGTGTAATTATCTCTTGGCTAGTGGGGCTGGTTCTTTTGTGTTCTTGTAAAAAAAAGTTGTGTTTCTGGTCTTTGGTGCAGGCTGGAGAAGTTGTTTGACCGCAACTGAGCTACAAAATATAAGTATTTTTTGATTATTTTAACAGATTACTGTTTTTATAATTTAATATATATAAAGCACTTTGTCTATTCAGAATCTTCAGAAATCTTTTTCTGTTTAAAAACTTTCATAGCTTGTTGTCTTAGGCTATTGTATAAACTGAAACATTTACTCTGTGTAATTATCTCTTGGCTAGTGGGGCTGGTTCTTTTGTGTTCTTGTAAAAAAAAGTTGTGTTTCTGGTCTTTGGTGCAGGCTGGAGAAGTTGTTTGACCGCAACTGAGCTACAAAATATAAGTATTTTTGATTATTTTAACAGATTACTGTTTTTATAATTTAATATATATAAAGCACTTTGTCTATTCAGAATCTTCAGAAATCTTTTTCTGTTTAAAAACTTTCATAGCTTGTTGTCTTAGGCTATTGTATAAACTGAAACATTTACTCTGTGTAATTATCTCTTGGCTAGTGGGGCTGGTTCTTTTGTGTTCTTGTAAAAAAAAGTTGTGTTTCTGGTCTTTGGTGCAGGCTGGAGAAGTTGTTTGACCGCAACTGAGCTACAAAATATAAGTATTTTTTGATTATTTTAACAGATTACTGTTTTTATAATTTAATATATATAAAGCACTTTGTCTATTCAGAATCTTCAGAAATCTTTTTCTGTTTAAAAACTTTCATAGCTTGTTGTCTTAGGCTATTGTATAAACTGAAACATTTACTCTGTGTAATTATCTCTTGGCTAGTGGGGCTGGTTCTTTTGTGTTCTTGTAAAAAAAAGTTGTGTTTCTGGTCTTTGGTGCAGGCTGGAGAAGTTGTTTGACCGCAACTGAGCTACAAAATATAAGTATTTTTTGATTATTTTAACAGATTACTGTTTTATAATTTAATATATATAAAGCACTTTGTCTATTCAGAATCTTCAGAAATCTTTTTCTGTTTAAAACTTTCATAGCTTGTTGTCTTAGGCTATTGTATAAACTGAAACATTTACTCTGTGTAATTATCTCTTGGCTAGTGGGGCTGGTTCTTTTGTGTTCTTGTAAAAAAAAGTTGTGTTTCTGGTCTTTGGTGCAGGCTGGAGAAGTTGTTTGACCGCAACTGAGCTACAAAATATAAGTATTTTTTGATTATTTTAACAGATTACTGTTTTTATAATTTAATATATATAAAGCACTTTGTCTATTCAGAATCTTCAGAAATCTTTTTCTGTTTCAAAACTTTCATAGCTTGTTGTCTTAGGCTATTGTATAAACTGAAACATTTACTCTGTGTAATTATCTCTTGGCTAGTGGGGCTGGTTCTTTTGTGTTCTTGTAAAAAAAAGTTGTGTTTCTGGTCTTTGGTGCAGGCTGGAGAAGTTGTTTGACCGCAACTGAGCTACAAAATATAAGTATTTTTTGATTATTTTAACAGATTACTGTTTTTATAATTTAATATATATAAAGCACTTTGTCTATTCAGAATCTTCAGAAATCTTTTTCTGTTTAAAAACTTTCATAGCTTGTTGTCTTAGGCTATTGTATAAACTGAAACATTTACTCTGTGTAATTATCTCTTGGCTAGTGGGGCTGGTTCTTTTGTGTTCTTGTAAAAAAAAGTTGTGTTTCTGGTCTTTGGTGCAGGCTGGAGAAGTTGTTTGACCGCAACTGAGCTACAAAATATAAGTATTTTTGATTATTTTAACAGATTACTGTTTTATAATTTAATATATATAAAGCACTTTGTCTATTCAGAATCTTCAGAAATCTTTTTCTGTTTAAAACTTTCATAGCTTGTTGTCTTAGGCTATTGTATAAACTGAAACATTTACTCTGTGTAATTATCTCTTGGCTAGTGGGGCTGGTTCTTTTGTGTTCTTGTAAAAAAAAGTTGTGTTTCTGGTCTTTGGTGCAGGCTGGAGAAGTTGTTTGACCGCAACTGAGCTACAAAATATAAGTATTTTTGATTATTTTAACAGATTACTGTTTTTATAATTTAATATATATAAAGCACTTTGTCTATTCAGAATCTTCAGAAATCTTTTTCTGTTTAAAAACTTTCATAGCTTGTTGTCTTAGGCTATTGTATAAACTGAAACATTTACTCTGTGTAATTATCTCTTGGCTAGTGGGGCTGGTTCTTTTGTGTTCTTGTAAAAAAAAGTTGTGTTTCTGGTCTTTGGTGCAGGCTGGAGAAGTTGTTTGACCGCAACTGAGCTACAAAATATAAGTATTTTTGATTATTTTAACAGATTACTGTTTTTATAATTTAATATATATAAAGCACTTTGTCTATTCAGAATCTTCAGAAATCTTTTTCTGTTTAAAAACTTTCATAGCTTGTTGTCTTAGGCTATTGTATAAACTGAAACATTTACTCTGTGTAATTATCTCTTGGCTAGTGGGGCTGGTTCTTTTGTGTTCTTGTAAAAAAAAGTTGTGTTTCTGGTCTTTGGTGCAGGCTGGAGAAGTTGTTTGACCGCAACTGAGCTACAAAATATAAGTATTTTTTGATTATTTTAACAGATTACTGTTTTTATAATTTAATATATATAAAGCACTTTGTCTATTCAGAATCTTCAGAAATCTTTTTCTGTTTAAAAACTTTCATAGCTTGTTGTCTTAGGCTATTGTATAAACTGAAACATTTACTCTGTGTAATTATCTCTTGGCTAGTGGGGCTGGTTCTTTTGTGTTCTTGTAAAAAAAAGTTGTGTTTCTGGTCTTTGGTGCAGGCTGGAGAAGTTGTTTGACCGCAACTGAGCTACAAAATATAAGTATTTTTGATTATTTTAACAGATTACTGTTTTTATAATTTAATATATATAAAGCACTTTGTCTATTCAGAATCTTCAGAAATCTTTTTCTGTTTAAAAACTTTCATAGCTTGTTGTCTTAGGCTATTGTATAAACTGAAACATTTACTCTGTGTAATTATCTCTTGGCTAGTGGGGCTGGTTCTTTTGTGTTCTTGTAAAAAAAAGTTGTGTTTCTGGTCTTTGGTGCAGGCTGGAGAAGTTGTTTGACCGCAACTGAGCTACAAAATATAAGTATTTTTGATTATTTTAACAGATTACTGTTTTTATAATTTAATATATATAAAGCACTTTGTCTATTCAGAATCTTCAGAAATCTTTTTCTGTTTAAAACTTTCATAGCTTGTTGTCTTAGGCTATTGTATAAACTGAAACATTTACTCTGTGTAATTATCTCTTGGCTAGTGGGGCTGGTTCTTTTGTGTTCTTGTAAAAAAAAGTTGTGTTTCTGGTCTTTGGTGCAGGCTGGAGAAGTTGTTTGACCGCAACTGAGCTACAAAATATAAGTATTTATGATTATTTTAACAGATTACTGTTTTTATAATTTAATATATATAAAGCACTTTGTCTATTCAGAATCTTCAGAAATCTTTTTCTGTTTAAAAACTTTCATAGCTTGTTGTCTTAGGCTATTGTATAAACTGAAACATTTACTCTGTGTAATTATCTCTTGGCTAGTGGGGCTGGTTCTTTTGTGTTCTTGTAAAAAAAAGTTGTGTTTCTGGTCTTTGGTGCAGGCTGGAGAAGTTGTTTGACCGCAACTGAGCTACAAAATATAAGTATTTTTTGATTATTTTAACAGATTACTGTTTTTATAATTTAATATATATAAAGCACTTTGTCTATTCAGAATCTTCAGAAATCTTTTTCTGTTTAAAAACTTTCATAGCTTGTTGTCTTAGGCTATTGTATAAACTGAAACATTTACTCTGTGTAATTATCTCTTGGCTAGTGGGGCTGGTTCTTTTGTGTTCTTGTAAAAAAAAGTTGTGTTTCTGGTCTTTGGTGCAGGCTGGAGAAGTTGTTTGACCGCAACTGAGCTACAAAATATAAGTATTTTTTGATTATTTTAACAGATTACTGTTTTTATAATTTAATATATATAAAGCACTTTGTCTATTCAGAATCTTCAGAAATCTTTTTCTGTTTAAAACTTTCATAGCTTGTTGTCTTAGGCTATTGTATAAACTGAAACATTTACTCTGTGTAATTATCTCTTGGCTAGTGGGGCTGGTTCTTTTGTGTTCTTGTAAAAAAAAGTTGTGTTTCTGGTCTTTGGTGCAGGCTGGAGAAGTTGTTTGACCGCAACTGAGCTACAAAATATAAGTATTTTTGATTATTTTAACAGATTACTGTTTTTATAATTTAATATATATAAAGCACTTTGTCTATTCAGAATCTTCAGAAATCTTTTTCTGTTTAAAAACTTTCATAGCTTGTTGTCTTAGGCTATTGTATAAACTGAAACATTTACTCTGTGTAATTATCTCTTGGCTAGTGGGGCTGGTTCTTTTGTGTTCTTGTAAAAAAAAGTTGTGTTTCTGGTCTTTGGTGCAGGCTGGAGAAGTTGTTTGACCGCAACTGAGCTACAAAATATAAGTATTTTTTGATTATTTTAACAGATTACTGTTTTTATAATTTAATATATATAAAGCACTTTGTCTATTCAGAATCTTCAGAAATCTTTTTCTGTTTAAAACTTTCATAGCTTGTTGTCTTAGGCTATTGTATAAACTGAAACATTTACTCTGTGTAATTATCTCTTGGCTAGTGGGGCTGGTTCTTTTGTGTTCTTGTAAAAAAAAGTTGTGTTTCTGGTCTTTGGTGCAGGCTGGAGAAGTTGTTTGACCGCAACTGAGCTACAAAATATAAGTATTTTTTGATTATTTTAACAGATTACTGTTTTATAATTTAATATATATAAAGCACTTTGTCTATTCAGAATCTTCAGAAATCTTTTTCTGTTTAAAAACTTTCATAGCTTGTTGTCTTAGGCTATTGTATAAACTGAAACATTTACTCTGTGTAATTATCTCTTGGCTAGTGGGGCTGGTTCTTTTGTGTTCTTGTAAAAAAAAGTTGTGTTTCTGGTCTTTGGTGCAGGCTGGAGAAGTTGTTTGACCGCAACTGAGCTACAAAATATAAGTATTTTTTGATTATTTTAACAGATTACTGTTTTTATAATTTAATATATATAAAGCACTTTGTCTATTCAGAATCTTCAGAAATCTTTTTCTGTTTAAATCTTTCATAGCTTGTTGTCTTAGGCTATTGTATAAACTGAAACATTTACTCTGTGTAATTATCTCTTGGCTAGTGGGGCTGGTTCTTTTGTGTTCTTGTAAAAAAAAGTTGTGTTTCTGGTCTTTGGTGCAGGCTGGAGAAGTTGTTTGACCGCAACTGAGCTACAAAATATAAGTATTTTTTGATTATTTTAACAGATTACTGTTTTTATAATTTAATATATATAAAGCACTTTGTCTATTCAGAATCTTCAGAAATCTTTTTCTGTTTAAAAACTTTCATAGCTTGTTGTCTTAGGCTATTGTATAAACTGAAACATTTACTCTGTGTAATTATCTCTTGGCTAGTGGGGCTGGTTCTTTTGTGTTCTTGTAAAAAAAAGTTGTGTTTCTGGTCTTTGGTGCAGGCTGGAGAAGTTGTTTGACCGCAACTGAGCTACAAAATATAAGTATTTTTGATTATTTTAACAGATTACTGTTTTTATAATTTAATATATATAAAGCACTTTGTCTATTCAGAATCTTCAGAAATCTTTTTCTGTTTAAAACTTTCATAGCTTGTTGTCTTAGGCTATTGTATAAACTGAAACATTTACTCTGTGTAATTATCTCTTGGCTAGTGGGGCTGGTTCTTTTGTGTTCTTGTAAAAAAAAGTTGTGTTTCTGGTCTTTGGTGCAGGCTGGAGAAGTTGTTTGACCACCGCAACTGAGCTACAAAATATAAGTATTTTTGATTATTTTAACAGATTACTGTTTTTATAATTTAATATATATAAAGCACTTTGTCTATTCAGAATCTTCAGAAATCTTTTTCTGTTTAAAAACTTTCATAGCTTGTTGTCTTAGGCTATTGTATAAACTGAAACATTTACTCTGTGTAATTATCTCTTGGCTAGTGGGGCTGGTTCTTTTGTGTTCTTGTAAAAAAAGTTGTGTTTCTGGTCTTTGGTGCAGGCTGGAGAAGTTGTTTGACCGCAACTGAGCTACAAAATATAAGTATTTTTTGATTATTTTAACAGATTACTGTTTTTATAATTTAATATATATAAAGCACTTTGTCTATTCAGAATCTTCAGAAATCTTTTTCTGTTTAAAACTTTCATAGCTTGTTGTCTTAGGCTATTGTATAAACTGAAACATTTACTCTGTGTAATTATCTCTTGGCTAGTGGGGCTGGTTCTTTTGTGTTCTTGTAAAAAAAAGTTGTGTTTCTGGTCTTTGGTGCAGGCTGGAGAAGTTGTTTGACCGCAACTGAGCTACAAAATATAAGTATTTTTGATTATTTTAACAGATTACTGTTTTATAATTTAATATATATAAAGCACTTTGTCTATTCAGAATCTTCAGAAATCTTTTTCTGTTTAAAACTATCATAGCTTGTTGTCTTAGGCTATTGTATAAACTGAAACATTTACTCTGTGTAATTATCTCTTGGCTAGTGGGGCTGGTTCTTTTGTGTTCTTGTAAAAAAAAGTTGTGTTTCTGGTCTTTGGTGCAGGCTGGAGAAGTTGTTTGACCGCAACTGAGCTACAAAATATAAGTATTTTTGATTATTTTAACAGATTACTGTTTTTATAATTTAATATATATAAAGCACTTTGTCTATTCAGAATCTTCAGAAATCTTTTTCTGTTTAAAAACTTTCATAGCTTGTTGTCTTAGGCTATTGTATAAACTGAAACATTTACTCTGTGTAATTATCTCTTGGCTAGTGGGGCTGGTTCTTTTGTGTTCTTGTAAAAAAAAGTTGTGTTTCTGGTCTTTGGTGCAGGCTGGAGAAGTTGTTTGACCGAACTGAGCTACAAAATATAAGTATTTTTGATTATTTTAACAGATTACTGTTTTTATAATTTAATATATATAAAGCACTTTGTCTATTCAGAATCTTCAGAAATCTTTTTCTGTTTAAAAACTTTCATAGCTTGTTGTCTTAGGCTATTGTATAAACTGAAACATTTACTCTGTGTAATTATCTCTTGGCTAGTGGGGCTGGTTCTTTTGTGTTCTTGTAAAAAAAAGTTGTGTTTCTGGTCTTTGGTGCAGGCTGGAGAAGTTGTTTGACCGCAACTGAGCTACAAAATATAAGTATTTTTGATTATTTTAACAGATTACTGTTTTATAATTTAATATATATAAAGCACTTTGTCTATTCAGAATCTTCAGAAATCTTTTTCTGTTTAAAACTTTCATAGCTTGTTGTCTTAGGCTATTGTATAAACTGAAACATTTACTCTGTGTAATTATCTCTTGGCTAGTGGGGCTGGTTCTTTTGTGTTCTTGTAAAAAAAAGTTGTGTTTCTGGTCTTTGGTGCAGGCTGGAGAAGTTGTTTGACCGCAACTGAGCTACAAAATATAAGTATTTTTTGATTATTTTAACAGATTACTGTTTTATAATTTAATATATATAAAGCACTTTGTCTATTCAGAATCTTCAGAAATCTTTTTCTGTTTAAAACTTTCATAGCTTGTTGTCTTAGGCTATTGTATAAACTGAAACATTTACTCTGTGTAATTATCTCTTGGCTAGTGGGGCTGGTTCTTTTGTGTTCTTGTAAAAAAAGTTGTGTTTCTGGTCTTTGGTGCAGGCTGGAGAAGTTGTTTGACCGCAACTGAGCTACAAAATATAAGTATTTTTGATTATTTTAACAGATTACTGTTTTATAATTTAATATATATAAAGCACTTTGTCTATTCAGAATCTTCAGAAATCTTTTTCTGTTTAAAACTTTCATAGCTTGTTGTCTTAGGCTATTGTATAAACTGAAACATTTACTCTGTGTAATTATCTCTTGGCTAGTGGGGCTGGTTCTTTTGTGTTCTTGTAAAAAAGTTGTGTTTCTGGTCTTTGGTGCAGGCTGGAGAAGTTGTTTGACCGCAACTGAGCTACAAAATATAAGTATTTTTGATTAGGAAGGAGGGAAGTTTCTTTGCTTACCAGTGGGAGTGGGAAGCACTGAGCGACGACTTTTGTCCGATTTGGTGAAGTTTCAGCCAGAAACTAGTAGTCCATTGGTCGTTTTGGGCCAATTCCTAGCTCCCTTCAGCCCCTGCTATAAAACACGCTAAACTGTACTGCTGATCTAACCAGCATATCCTATAACTGAAAAGTTCATCTCTACTTGATTCCCAAGTAGACTATTCTCTATCTGTAAAGCCTAGCACTTACTCCTACAGTACTTGCACCTTGATAAAGCACTCTTATTATAGATAGTACCCCACCAGCCCAAAACCCACTTCCCCGAGTCCTTTGAAAGTTCTTTATCTACTACTTCTAGTATGTCGAGGATCAGTTGCTAGTGTCCTCTCCAGCTCAACTGGTGAACCTGGGAATATTGAGGCAATGTTACAATTGCCTCATGTACACAGACAATCCTCTCCTTCTCCCACAAAACACAAATACATGCGAGAGATGCAACTATACGGCCAAACTGGAGGCTCAGCTCTCTCAACATAGGACTGGCAAGACCAGACAGGAGGAGAAGGCAACCACACACAATACATACCCAGTCACACATGGTACCATCACAACTTCAAATCATACACATACTCACACAAAGACATACTCGGAGGCTCTGGTCAAAAATTTACCAAAACAGCAGAGGCCACCAAAGCAGACACCCAAACAACTACCACCTCACGACCCAACACATGCAACACATAGACCACACAGTCAGAGTGTCAAACAGTCACAGCCCTTAAGGCCAAACAAAATGCCAGACACACTTGTCATTGGTGATTCCATAGTCAGGCACACTGGCGTCCGCTCACCAGACTGAGTAAGGAGAAGGTCACAGTAAGCTGCCTGTCGGGCGCTAGAATCCGCCACATAACGCAAGCACTCAGGCCTCTCAACAGCAGGTACAAATGCGACTCAGTCATTGTCCACGCTGGTGTCAACGACCTGAGACGTACCTCCTTGGACTACATGAAAGGGACGTCGAGGAGCTCTCTGATTATGTAGCCCAGGCAGGTATGACCCTGACCTTGAGCAGTATCCTACCTTCACCTAGAATGATGCCACAATACAGTGATAAGATGATCAGCTTTAATAATTGGCTTAAATTCTGGTGTCATTCAAAGGGGATCCAATGTCTGTCTGCCTGGGATGACATGCTGGACAAGCCACGCTGCTTCGCAAGGGACGGCTTGCACCTGTCACCCTGGGCTTCCGGATATTGGCAAAGGCTCTTGCCACCCCATAGTGCCTTTTTAGGCAAGGCTCAAATTCTAAACCTACCACCCTAGAACACCAAAAGGAAAAAAAACTAAGGGTAATGCTGCTCAATGCCAGAAGTCTCAATCTCAAGATGCACGCACTCGAGGCCCTTCTCAATATGGAGAACATCGATGTCTGTGCTGTGACAGAAACCTGGTTCAAGGCTCCTGAGAGCACCCCAGCACTAACAGGTTTCACCTCATATCATACGTTCCGGCCCCAAAATCCGGACAACACCAAGAAAGGAGGGGTGTCCATATTCATAAAGGACACCCACACCTCAAGGTTGGTGGCAACGCATGATGCATCGGAGACCATCCAGGTGCAATTAACCATAGGCAAGACTGCTCTGCAATTTGTAGCATGTTACAGGCCACCCTCTCAAACTCAGGAACCTCACATGGCCTTCCTGAAAACATTGGAGGGATAAATGTATCTCCAAACACCATCATACTAGGTGACTTCAACTACCCTAATATAGACTGGGAACACTACTCAAGCCCGAACACTCTAACCCAAAGATTCCTGGAGTTCATAAACTCAAATGCCATGGAACAACTAGTCACCATCCCCACAAGAGGTGAAAACATACTTGATCTCATCATCACGAACATGGGATCAAAATGTTCAACACCGAAGTATACCCCTCACTGGTGAGATCAGATCATAAACTAATCTCGCTGGAGGTCCTCATCCGCCCCCACCTGAAACAAAAAGACCACAGTGAAAAACTTCTCAAAGCCAATTTCACACTTCTAAAAACTAGTGTGGTCTCCTTTAAGGCCCCTGAGCCAGTGGTAAACATTACTCAAACCGCTGAATCACTTACAAATGCCTTCTACCAGCACCTACAGGACTGCATGGATCAGGCAATCCCAAACAAAACTAAGACTCTCTGTACCAAAGGCAAGCGTCCAGTCTGGTGGACCCCAGCCATAAACAAGCTCTACAACAAAAGGAGGAAGCTACTACAAGATAGAGCAAAATCCTTGAAAGGTAAGACACCTTTGATCATTATAAGTAAAAACTAAGAGCTCTCATAAAATCATCCAAGGCAAATTTTGAGAGAAAAATCGCCAAGGACTCTAAAGACAATCATAAGGCCTTCTTTAGCTATGTTAGAAACCTAGGAGGAAACTCCCAGATATGCTCAGAATTAGTTCAAAATGATGTGAAAATTACTGAACCTACACACATTGCTAACATACTGGCTGACAGGTTCAGTGCAAACTTCTCCCCTCCCCCAAAAGGAGAGATATCTATTCCAGAGGATTGTAGCCCCCAAACATCTCCAACGCCCAGGTGAGAACTGCCCTCACTAAGGCAAAAACACAGCATCCATGGGACCGGATGGTGTCCCCGGCTGTGTGCTTCATGAACTCAACGAGGAATTAAACCCACAGTTAGGACAGCTGTTTAATCTTAGCCTCACCTCAGGATACGTACCCAAGGAGTGGCGCACGGCGACTGTGGTCCCACTTCATAAGGGCGGTGCCTCCACAGACCCTGGAAATTACCGCCCCATTAGCTTGACAAGCCTTATCTGCAAAGCCATGGAGAGGATCATAATGGAACTCATAAATAAAGACATAGGGAACTTGCAGACTTTGGATCCAACCCAGTTTGGCTTTGTCAAAGGCAGATCCTGCCTCTTAAACTTGGTTGACTTTTTCGAGACAGTCACCAAGGCCATTGATGAGGGAAAGGCAGTCCATACAGCCTACCACGACCTGGCAAAGGCCTTCGACACAATACCCCACTCAGGTATCATCGAAAAACTCATCAGCTTGAATGTAAACCCATACATCACAAGATGGGTTGCAAACTGGCTAGCGACAGAACCCACAGGGTCAGAGTTGCTGGAGCCATGTCAGACTCAAAGCCTGTCACAAGTGGTGTCCCACAGGGCTCAGTCCTGGGTCCACTCTTGTTCGGCATCTACTTTTCTGAAGTACAAGCAAACACAGGAGGGTTATGGCTGACAAAGTTTGCAGATGACTGCAAACTGGCGCCATAGTCGAAAACACATCTGACACAGATATCCTCCAGAAGGGCCTCACAGAAACGGATAACTGGTGCCAGAGCCATGGCCTGAAGTTAAACGCCAAAAATGCATAGTCATACCCTTCGGAAAAACAAGGTTACCCCTAGCTACCATATAGGTGACAATCCACTGAGCACAGAAAAGTCATCAGGGATCTGGGGACCCAAGTTGACAGTAGTCTTTCGCTTGACACTCATGTTGCTAAAGTAGTTAGGAAAACCTTCTATATCGCCCACCTGATCATGAAGGGATTCACATCTAGATCAAGGAGGTCATCGTCCCCTGTACTCATCACTCATTAGACCTATGATTGAGTACAATGCCCGTTCGAATGTATCTGACCAGACACCTGATGCAGCTTGAAAGGCCCCAAAAGTTCCTCACCAAAAGGATAAAGGGTCTCAAAAATATGTCTTATGCTGCCCGACTGAAAGAACTCCAGCTTTATTCAGTCTCATACCGCTTGCTCAGAGGTGACCTGTGCCTGACATATAAGGCCATGTCAAACCCAGATTTGATGAATATGCTTCACCTCAAAAATCTAGATCCCTCAGAACCACAAGGGCGGGAGACTTAAACCTTGACACGGTTATAAATAGAACGTGCTGGAGGGACAGATTCATCACCCAGAGACTCCCTATGCTGTGGAACAAAATCCCGGTACATGTGAGGCAGAGCACCTCGCTGGCCTTGTTCAAGAGGAATCTTGACCAATGGATGGGAGATCGCAGATATACCCCAGGGATTACTTCAGTGTCACTGCTTGACAGAGGCACAGAAAAATGATAGGCATAGTTTTTATTCAAACTAAAGGGGTGGCGAAAGCCACATAACTATGGGCTAGGCTTATAAATGCCCTTGGGCAGATAGCCTAGTATGAACCTATGAACCTATGATCATGTCCCCATTAAGCCTGTATTAAGGAATAAACGGCTGTAGGGCATTTATTGTTGTTTGTTTATATATTTATGAATATTTTTCATGTTTTATTTATTTGTGTTAATGTTTTTATCTTTATTTTTTATCAGATTTTATGCCAGTAAATATTATCTACTTCATATGCCTTTAAGCTGAGAATGTGGCTGCATGAATGTTTGTTTTATTGGCTGTTAAGCTGTTTGAGCTGATGTCATTTGTATATAAGTTATTCTGTCCCCATTCATGTTTGTCTGAAGAACCGGTATGGTATTACCGTGAAAGCACTAACTTTCTTTCTCTGCAATAAAGTTTTTTGGTACGATTACTTGCTGGTTCATCAAGTTTTTGGATTTAGCTGCATATCGAGCTGTCTTCTGCCTGCTTTGGGGAATTTTACAGTTTTACAGTTTCGTTTGGTTGCTGCAGTTGGGTTAGTTTTTGTTGTTCATACTCTTTGCAGCTATGGCGGAAGATGTTTCAGATTTGGGAAATCTGCCTGTAATGAACAGAGTACATAATTCTTTGAATATTCAACAAAATCCTTTGTGCATGGGGGATTTGCGACTGGACACCGATCAGAATGCTGTGTGTACCATGGACAATAAGGCTAGTGAAGTGAGAATAAATCTTAAGAATAATTTATACAAGTTTAAAAGGTTACAATGCCAATGATTCCACTTTGAGGCTTGTTTGGAACATCATGTTATACCCAGAGGCCTGCGTGTCTTGAACATGCCGATCTATGGGAACACGTATCCAGATCTTTTGGCCAGTTGGCAGAAGATCAATTTGGACATGGGTTGTGCATATTTGAAACTTTTGGTCGAGTACTTCTCACCTGTTGAGGTTGAATTAGCCAAACAGATTAGAGAAGAGCAGTGTGAGCTGACACAATGTTTGGGACAGGATGCTTCAGATATTTTTCTTAATGACATCATAGAAAAAGTGAATGCATATGAACAATGTCTCCTTAATGTGAAGAAGAAAGAGCTGGTTCGGGACATCAATGATTTTCATAACCGGCACGTCTTTGCATGGCCTAGAACACAGCATACTGCTAATCGTACTGACAATAGAGATTCTTCTGTTCCTACTGAGGGGGCAAAGAAGCGGATTTTGACATCATCCACTTCAGTTTCATCCCCTGTGCAGGGGGCTATTGTTGAGCCCCCAGATACCATGAACATGGGTGGGAATTTATGCACTGAAGTGACTTCACCGAAGCCTCAGAGTTCGGTGTATTCCACACCAATGATGGACTGTACTGGTGTTACCAAACGTACTGAACCAGCTACCCACAATGACTTGGGTCCAGTGGTTAGAAGGAAGATACTGCCCCCACAGTCTCAGCTGGATTTTCCGATTCTGCCCCTCCCTATTCATATGGGGAGGAAATACTCTTTCGACAACGAAACACAGAAATGACAGAAACGCAAAGAACCCCCTTCTGTCCAACATAACCGTTCCTTGAAAAAGATGTGGGGGGTGGGAGCCACAACTTAGTTTGGAATATTTCCAGACATGTTTTAACACAGCATGAATTGTCAGTATTGTCAAAAGGGTTATCATTTATACCCGCAGCTAAAGTGGATTTTGTTGACTGTATAATTAATTTACGGTTGTTTGCACGTAATTTGTCTTTACGTATGTTTTTTGATGATGGACCTAATATTTCTGAGAGGCAGGATCCTGAATTTAAGGTTTTTAGGAAACCCAGTGTTTTTACACCAGCTTTTACACCAGCACTTAATGTCTTCCTCACAGTTTGCGAGAAAGAAAGAAATCAAGTCATTAATAGAATATAGATGACAAGTTGTAATAATCTGACTAGATTTGAACAACAAGCCTTGAAGGATTTGATTAAGAATGAAAATATAGCTATCCGCCCGGCAGACAAAGGCGGCTGTGTAGTGATTTTTGATTCTGGATATTATTATGATATGATGAATCAGATGTTGTCTGATACTAATACATATATTAGTGTGGAAGCTGATATTGTGAGTGTGATGAAGAACAGAACAGATAATTGTTTACTTGAATGCTTTAATCTAGGTCTACTTACCAAGGAACTATTTGATTACTTTATTACTGAATTTCCTGTTATTCCTCGGATTCATGGCTTACCCAAGATCCACAAACACCATACACTTCCACAGTTTAGACCAATTGTAACTGGGAGTGGTTGGTTGACACAGGCTATGTCTATTTATTTGGACAAACAACTTCGAATAGCTCTTGACATGAGTGAAGTTGCATTGAAAGATACTGAAAACTTCTTGAGAGATTTATATAATGTGACCAGTGAGGGGGATGTTTCAGATATTAAATTTTTAGTGACAATAGATGTTGTATCCCTGTTTACGTGTATTCCCCACCAGGAAGGCATTAGTATGGTCAGGGCAGTTTTGGCTAGGAGTAATAAATTTGACATGAAGCATATTGACTTCCTGTGCATGCTTCTAGAGCTGATCCTTGAACACAATATCTTTATGTTTCAGGATAAATGTTACTGGCAACAATCTGGCATGGCTATGGGGACCAGCTGCGCTAATTCTTACGCCAATTTGGTGATGTCGGAATGGGAATTCCATCATGTATTGGGATAACATAGAGGTCATATTGCCATATATAGACGTTTTGTTGATGACATGTTTATTGGTTGGAAAGGCAACAAGCAAGAGCTTGATTTATTTTTTCATTCTTTAAATAATAGTAGTAATTTTTTTGAAATTTACCCTCACTTGTTCCCAAGTCACTGTGGATTTCTTGGATGTGAACATCTGGCTGGAGAATGGCAAAATGCTGACCAGGATGCACAGGAAGGACTGTTATAGACTGTCATATCTCCATAGGCGAAGTATGCATCCACAACATATATTTGGGAACATTGTGAGAGGTCAAGTCTTCAGGGTCTCAAGGTTGTCATGTACTACTTCTGACTTTGAAGGAAGTTTGTCAGATTTGAAGAAAGAGTTTGCCATCAGGGGTTACACCCAAGTAGAAGTTGATCAAGCTTGTGCCAGAATAACCAATGAGAGTGATAGTAGAGCATGTCCATATTTTTCTGCTCTGTATAGACAATCAATTAGATCACCTCATAGGTATTGTTGTCCTCCCATTGTTTTGAAATTTTCCCATGGTGTAAATATGGTGAAAGATATAGTTACCAGGAACTGGCATATTTTACAGACTGACAGTAGGTGTTCCGATATATTAGCAGATGGCCCTAGATTTGTATATAAGAACCACAGTAATTTAAGGCAACAGTTATGTTTTCCTAGACACGTCATGTCTGGATCCCAAGTTTTGATGGGTACATCTAGATGTCATAAATGCAATTTTTGTCAGTTTATAGATGAGCCTAGGTTCTTTAGGCACCCTGTCATGGGCTACCTGTGGAAGTTGATGGTATCTGCTGATTGCTCCACCAGGAATGTGGTTTATTTAGCACATTGTCAGTGCTGTTATAAATTCTATGTTGGCAAGACCTACAGGAGTTTAAAAGAAAGCATTAGGGACCATGTGTATTGCATGAAGAAGCAATATGATTTCAGTGCCTTAGCGAAACATGTTTTGTCTACTGGCCCTGAACACAACTTTGTCTTCCAGGTATTATGCGTGATCAGCCCAGGTCTGCGAGGTGGTGATATAGTGACTCGTACTGAGGTGGTCGAATTGGAGTGGATCTTGAGGCTGGGGGCACACCTAGCTATGGGTTTGAATGATCATGTCCCCATTAAGCCTGTACTAAGGAATAAACAGGTGTAGGGTGTTTATTGCTGTTTGTCAATATATTTATGAATATTTTTCATGTTTTATTTATTTGTGTTAATGTTTTTATCTTTATTTTTTTATCAGATTTTATTCCAGTAAATATTATCTACTTCATATGCCTTTAAGCTGAGAATGTGGCTGCATGAATGTTTGTTTTATTGGCTGTTAAGCTGTTTGAGATGATGTCATTTGTATATAAGTTATTCTGTCCCCATTCATGTTTGTCTGAAGAAGCGGTATGGTATTACCGTGAAAGCGCTAACTTTCTTTCTCTGCAATAACGTTTTTTGGTACGATTACTTGCTGGTTCATCAAGTTTTTGGATTTAGATGCATATCCAGCTGTCTTCTGCCTGCTTTGGGGAATTTTACATTCTTATTATTTTGTTTATTTCTATATGTGTTAGACAAAATAGGTGGGTAGTGGGATCCCCTTTTGCTTAATACTTCATTTTTAGTATTTATGGCTTTCCTTTTAGGGTAACCCCCGTGCCTCAAAATCATTCCCCATTTGATTTAGTTGTTCTTCAAAAATATCATTTTGTGTGTTTAGTTTACTGACCCTTACCATTTGATTTAACATTATATTATGAAACATGTAAGTAGAGTGCGTACTATCCCTAGATAAATAAGTACATTTCTTCACTTGTTTTTTATATAACATTGTTTCTAATTTACCAGTTAGATTTTTCTTTAAGGTAATATCTAGGAAATCAATAGTTCTATATTGAATGTTCTTTTTAAACTTTAAAAATGTTGCAGTAATGTGTAAATATGTAATAGTCATTTAGTTCAATAAGCAAACCATCCCATATATAAAAATATAAAAACCAGGAAAGAAAGCTTTTTGCAATGTAAGCAAAGAGGAAAATGCAGCTATACAAACTCTGTGTAGCAATAAAAACATTGTAATCAAACCTGCTGATAATGGAGGGGGTGTAGTGGTGATAAATACTGAAGGCTACACTGCATCTATGAATAAATTGTTGGAAGCTAGTGATTATAGTTGCATCACCACTATTCTTATTGGAATTATCCAACATGTTGCCCTCACCCTATCAAATATGTTACAGCAGGACAGAATAGATAAAAAAGCGATATTTCCTGTTATGTACGGAATTCCAAAAATACATAAATCTATGGTTGACCCTCCACTTTATCCTATAGTTTTATGATGTGGATGGGTCACTGAACCAATTTCAAAATACTTGGAAAGTGAACTAAACCAGGAGCTCTATACTTCCACTATGATAGTCAAAGATGGTAACAAGTTTCTTGAATTGTTATATCAATGGTGTCAAGATAATTCAGTACTTACTTGTTTAGTTACTCTTGATGTAGACACTTTGTTTACCTGCATTCCTAATGATGAAGGTATTATAATGCTTAGACAATATATACTTGATCAACCCAGTCTAACTAATCTTAAAACTAACTTATTATATGGCTTACTACATTTAGTATTAGAGAATAATGTTTTTCTATTTTATAAGAAATACTACAGACAAGTGACAGGGGTACCCATGGGCACCCCAGTAGCAAAGACCTATGCCAACATAGTTATGAACTATTGGGTGCTAAAGACAATAATAAATAATGATGAGAATTTGCTGAGTAAGAAAATAATATTTTACAAAAGGGTTGGTCATGACCTGTTTTTATATGGGATAGCTCGCTTATTGAACTACATGACTATTACATATTTACACACTACAACAACATTTTTAAAGTTTAAAAAGAATGTTCAATATCAAACTATTGATTTCCTAGATATTACCTTAAAGAAAATCTAACTGGTAAATTAGAAACAATGTTATATAAAAAACAAGTGAAGAAATGTACTTATTTATCTAGGGATAGTATGAACCCTACTTACATGTTCAAAAATATAATCTTAAATCAAATAGTAAGGGTCAGTAAACTAAACACACAAAATGATACTTTTGAAGAACAACTAAATCAGATAGTGAATTATTTTGAATCACGGGGTTACCCTAAACGGAGATCCATAAATACTAAAAATGAAGTATTAAGCAAAAGGAAATCCCAGTAATAAGAATAATAAAAATATACATGTGAAAGAAAAAACAAACTGTACATGCATTTTAACAAATGACCAAAACACCAGTGTCATAAAGGACATAATCAATAAATACTGGTCACTTTTATCACAGGTTCCTGAATTACATGATGTTTATTTAGAAAAACCTTTATTCACATACAGCAGATGTGCTAACCTGAAAAACAGATTATGCTACAAAGAACAGCATATATGTAATACCCATGTTCATTTAGCAAAGTTAGAACCTAAAAATGTCATTGGTGTTCCCTATGTAAACATATCTTTGCTGACACACATTTTATTGACCCACTGAGAAAAATTAAGTTTAATATCCATGCTTCTCGAAACCGTGAAACCAAAAACCTGGTATACGTGGCTAAGTGCATGAAATGTGTTTCATTTTATGTTGGTAAAACCAACCAGATGCTCAAGAATCGAATTAGTAGACACACATCTGAAATAAAAAGAAAAATTATGACAATTTGTCTAAGCATATATTAGAGACAGATGAATCACATACTTTTAAGTTCTGCATACTAGAAAATGTTTTTGATTCTTTAAGAGGAGGTCAGATAAATATAATAGAGAGATGTGAAAATAAATGGATACTTTATTTTAGAGCCTTGTCTCTTCCTGGTTTAAATGTTTTTTATTCTTTGAAACGGAGTTGATACATTTACAAAACTGTGTTAAGTAAAAATGGTTTTAGTGTTTTTTATATATGAGTTTTTTATGTATTTTTTTTAATATGTGTTTATAAATAATGTTATTATATGTATAGGTATACATAGTAAATTCTAACAATAGACAAATGTAGCTTTAAATACTAATTAATTTGTATCAGCTGACATGTTGATTAGTTATCTAGCAGCCCTATTTAAACTGTTTAGTTAGAATATTTGGTTGACGCCTGAGGAAGCAGATTTTTTTCTGTGAAAGTACTATCATATCTTGTATGTACTAGCATTGTTTATTAAATCTACCAAACATCGTTTTGTGACTTTGGTGTAGCTTCTTCTTGCAAATTGCAAAATTACAACGATAAAATGGTCTATACAAAAGGCAAACTTTTTTATCTGGCAGATACCTTATCCAGATCGACCAGAAATATAAAGGAACAGCAGAAAATTTTGACTCTGATGTCATGGAAGTGCGTAATTTTTCTACCACGAGACTTGATGAGCTGAGAGATCATAGAAAGACTGATCCAATTTAGCAAAAGCTCAATCACTACATTAATGCTGGATGGCTGTCAAAGCAATCTAGTGTACCACTTGAAGTGCAAGCTTATTTTCCTTACAGAGATGACATGTTGATGAAAGATGGCATTATTTTCAAAGGTCCTGAAATTGTTGTTCCTTCTTCCTTACAACATGAATATATCCAGATTTTGTACAGTGGTCATCCAGTTTCTGAATCTGCCCAAAGAAGGGCAAGAGGACTAGTATTTTGGCTTTCTCTAGCAAAAGACATTGATAAAGTACTTTCTTCTTGTTCAGTGTGCAATAGTACTAAACCGCATTAGAAGGAGAACCACTTTAGCTAAGTCAAGTTCCTGAACTACCTTGGTCAACAGTAGCAACTGATGTATTCGAGTAGAATAATCAGCATTTCTTAGCATTGGTAGACTCTTATTCTAACTGGTTTGAGATTGATTTACTACCTAACCTAATGTCCACTGTTATTACTAAGTTGAAAGGTCACTTCTCAGTCTGTGGTAGTCCACACAAAGTTATTTCTGATAATGGTACTCAATTTACTAGTCAGTTGTTTCAGAAATTTGCAAAAGAATGGGACTCTGTACATGTTACTAGTAGTCCAAAATATCCACAATCAAATGGACTAGCTGTACGTGTAGTGCAGAGTGCAAAGCAATTAATTGAGAGGTCAAAGTGTGACAATACCGATGTCTTTTTGAATTTACTTAATCTCAGAAAAATACCCCATGATGATATACTTGGTTCACCTGCTCAGAGACTTCCATCTTGGCAAACCAGAACAACATTGACTATCAGTTCCAGTTTGTTGAGGCCTAAAGCTAAGAACAAAAGAACAATTATAGCTCAACTATTCCAAAAGCATTCTTTCCATAAGTCCAGCTATGACAAGTAGAGCAGATTTCTTTGTCTGTTGAAAGGAGAGACAGTGAGGATACAAATGGCAAAAGGTTTCAACTGGATTGGTCAAGTAGCAGGTATATGTGCCGAGCCAAGATCCTACTTCGTAGAATCTGAGGGTGTGGAGTACAGCAAAAATCGCAAACATATTCTTCCTGTGTCAGAATCGATATTGCAGCATTGTTTCTGTGATATAGACTCTAGATTTCAGAGGAATCCAGACAATGTTTCTGTTGCAGAACGTGTCTTAACCTCTACTTCCAGTCATGATGATGTTTGTGATGTCCCAAAAGTTCAATATTCAGCAGAGACAGTCCCAGTTGCTAGTCTTGATTCCAATTTCTATGGCACATGATCTGGTCGTATTTCCACACCTAGTGTGAAATACACAGCAACCTGGATGTAATTGTGTATATGTATTTAGCTCTGTATAACTGCATGGCAAAGAATTATTTACATTGATTGTACACAGATGTGCTGAAAAGTGAACTGGCACCACATCTGTGTGCCCTGTTCAATCACAGCCTCACCTCAGACTTTGTCTCTACTGAATGGCACACTGCTGCAGTCATCCCTCTCCATAAAGGGGGAGTGACTACAGACCCTGGGAATTATCACCCCATTAGCCTGACGAGTCTGATATGTAAGGCTATGGAGCATACCTCTCAACCTCTTAGAATAAGAAATCTGGACAATGCCATTAAAAAACTGGTACAAATAGGGACATGTTTTAAATATTGCTCTTACAAATTAGAAAGTTGATAGAATAACAGGTTTTGCATTAGTAAGCATGTTCTGTATGATATGAAGTCTAAAACTCAAATGTCTGTCATTATTTTCTAACTTCAATCTTTAATAATTTGCCAGAAAGCCACAATTTTATGAAAAATGGACCAAAAATATAAGACAAAAATTTGGACATTCTGCGAAAATCTGTACAGTTGAGAGGTATGCTATGGAGCGCATCATCATGGACCTAATTAACAAGGATATAGGGAATCTCCAAACTCTAGATCCCATGCAATTTGGTTTTGTAAAAGGTAGATCATGCCTGCTCAACCTGGATGACTTCTTTGAGTCAGTCACCAGAGCTGTGGATGACAGCAAGGCAGTTCATACAGCCTACCTCGATCTGGCCAAGGCCTTTGATACCATTCCCCACTCAGGAATTATTGATAAACTCACCAAACTAGGCATCAACCCCTATATCACTAAGTGGGTTGCAAATTGGCACACAGATAGAACCCACAGTGTGAAAGTAGTGGACTTCAAGTCAAATTACCGACCAGTCACAAGTGGAGTCCCACAGGGATCGGTCCTGGTTCCTCTCCTGTTTGGCATTTACTTCTCAGAAGTCCAGGCCAACACAGAGGGACTCTGGCTGATGAAGATTCGCAGACGACTGCAAGCTGGAAGCCATTATTAACTTCCTAAGTGATCCAGACATCCTACAGAAAGGCCTCACTGAGACCAATGACTGGTGTCAAAACCATGGCCTTAAGCTTAATGCCAAAAAATGCATAGTCATATGCTTTGGGAAAAATTCAGCTCCCACTAATTACCACATCGATGGGAGCCCACAGAACCCTGAAGGCATTATAAGAGATCTGGGGACACAGGTTGACAGCAACCTCTCCGACCACCACATTGCCACTGTGGTCAGAATGTCCTTCTATGTGGCACATCTCATTACCAAGGATTTTGCATTCAGGAAGAAAGAGGTCATCATCTCTCTCTACTCTTCCCTCATTAGGCCAGTCATCGAGTATAATGCCCCATTTGGCATGTACCTCACTAGACACATGCAACAGCTGGAAAGGCCACAAAAGTACCTCACAAAGAGGATCCTAGGCCTTAAACACATGTCCTACATGGACAGACTCAAAAAACTCCAGCTATTCTCTGTCTCATATCATCTACTAAGAGGCGATCTCTGCTTGACTTACAAAGCTATGTCTGACCCAGCTCTGTTAGAAATGCTACATCTAAAGAAATTCCAATCCCTCCGCACCACATGCTCCAGTGACCTCAGCCTCATTACCACAATCAACAGAGCATGCTGGAGGGACAGGTTCATAACCCAGAGACTGCCCATGCTCTGGAATAGACTTCCCATACATGATAAGCAGAGCACCTCACTGGCCATCTTCAAGAGAAATATTGAATGGGTGGGAGATAGAAAGTTCACCCCATGGATCACTCCAGTGGCTCTACTTTACAGAGGCACTTGGAACTAACATCGGGTGGCACGATGCCAGGGCACTTCTATGGGCTAGGCTTGTAAAGGCTCCAGGGCCATTAGCCTAGGACACACCTATGAACCTATGAAGATTAATGTCAATCAGCACTGCATGATTTATTTCTCAAAGAGGGAGGATGTAGAATGGAGTATGTGTGCTGTATCTTTAAGAAGCATTCCAAGGACTGAACATGCATATAAATAGTCAGCATGTGCCAGGTTCAGTGCCATTTTGTGAGGGTAGTCAGAGAATGAGCATGTACCAATGTAATAGCCAGTTTGTTTATAAGTTTATCTAAGTTAAAGTTATTAAGCCTCAATCCTGATGTGTTTGTACATAATAAAGCTGCTTCAACAGAACCCACGGAGTCTTGTCTACTGTATCCTGACTAGATGAGCGACATTAGGCAAGGTAGAAGGGATAGCTACAGCTTTTGGCATCTCTAACTGTAAAAACATCATACATTTTTGTGCCACAGGATCTTCATTCCAGTCCCACCGAAAAAACTTTTTTATCTTAGACAAAGTATCAGAAAAATAAATATCTTCAGCAGGAAAAGCTGAAGAAATATGTCCCTCAAGAACTCTGATTCAAAAGAACTTCCTAAAGTAAAAAAATCCCCCTGCAATGTCTGCTTTTCTGAATGAAAGTCTCTGTCAGAAAGGAAAGAAAAGGAATTATTTTCCTTTTCTTGTTAAAAATGAGAGAGAGGGCAAACAAAATATTGTTGTACAAATAAATTTACCATAGCAGTAGATGTTTAATTATTACTGCTGCAGTAGCCTTAGCAATATGGGTTATATCTAGCAAAAGATACAACAGCCAGACAGCTTCCAAAGCTTCAGAGCACCTTCCACATGCCCAAAATCATCAGTCATCTTGAACTGAGCTGTCTAAAAAGTCAGGTTTGGGCACCAACACCAGCAAAGCTTTCATGCCAACAGAGATAGAGAGAGGGGGGGGGGTGGACGGAGGCTTAGCTCTGAAAGGGTAAAGCTAGGAATAACAAAAAACGTTCCATCTGTTTTGTTCATCTTCATTCATTCATTACTGATGGGTGTCGGTTTCGTCTTTGGAATAGAGTCGGCCATTGTAACAATCTCACACCAGCAAGAAAACTCTTGAGCTAAGCTTTTACCCACAGTGCCCCTCTCCACATTTCCTCAGATCGAGTTTGCCCGTAAGGACATGACAGATTACACAGAGAAAAGGTGGAGGCTTTTTCTGAGCAATTTCTTAGTATAGGAAGGACCATAACCAAAACTCCAAGAGTCTTTAGGAGGGGGATGGTGGGGGGGGGGTTGTAATGAATGAATGAAGATGAACAACACAGATGGAACGTTTTGGTAAGACATAGCTTCTTTATCTGATGTTGTTAATCTTCATTCATTCCTTACTGATGGGACAGAGTCCCTAGCTACCTTGTTTCCTGGGAGGCCTTATGGAAGAATGTTCCTGAGCACCACTGAACCAAAGGAGGCTCTCCCCCTGGAGACTATATCCAATTTGTAATGTGTGATAAAGGTATGAGGAGAGGCCCATGTTGATACTGCACAAATGTCATGCATGGAAGTCATAGCATAGGAAGCCACAGAAGTTGCCAGTGATCTTGTGGACTGTGCTT
Organism: Protopterus annectens; assembly: GCF_019279795.1. NCBI lineage: Eukaryota > Metazoa > Chordata > Ceratodontiformes > Protopteridae > Protopterus > Protopterus annectens. The sequence goes on from NC_056737.1 coordinate 621,646,860, forward strand.
TGATCTTAGATGGAATACAGACTTTGTTACTATGACATACAAAGGAAATGCAATCTCTCAACCATTTAGATAAGGTGACTTTGGATAATGATTTTCCCATTTTTGGACCAGAATAGGATATAAACAATTGGTCAGATATCTGTAGGGATTTTGTTCTGTCAAGATAAAAACTTAGTTGTCTGTGAACATCGAGCAAATGCAAAGTATACTCGCCCTTATTAGAGAAATGTGGGAAGAAGACTGGTAGAGCAATCATTTGGTTAATAGTTAGATCAGAAATAACCTTATGCAAAAAGGAGGAATTAGTCCAAAGTGATACTCTGTCCCTATGGAAGATCAGGTAGGGACATTTTGTGCATAAAGCTTGCAATTCTGAGCTCCGTCTAGCTGAAGTAATGACCACCAAGAACAAAGTTTTCCATGACAAGAATTTTAAGTCACAGTTGGCCGCAGATTCAAATGGGGAGCTGGTTAAGGTTTAGGGTAGCAGGGTCAAGTCCCATGGCTCAATTGGCTGTTTAAAAGGTGACCTGATATGTACAACACCCTTTAAAAAGGTTTTACAGAGCTGCTAAGAGATTAAGGAGGAGCCTCCAAACCCATTATGGAAATTGGAGATTGCTGAGAGTGGATTTGAATGGAAGAAGCTGCAGCTCCGGATTCAAGGAGATCTGATAGGTAATCTAAAGTTATGGGTATTAGTGCTGAAAAAGGATTAATTCCCTTTATACGAGACCAGATAATGAATCAGTTCCATTTACTGAGGTAAAGTCTTCTGGTAGATGGTTTATGAGAAGCCAGAAGGATGTGTCGGACTGGGGAGGATAGGCTGCTTTGCCTGGCAATCAAATGAAGTGGAGAAACCAAGCTGTCAGCTTGAGATTCGATATATTCAGATTAGTCATACCCTGTGGATGCAACAGCAATTCTGGAGTTGGATCCAGAATCCAAAGTTGATGTACTGAGGCCATAGGAAGGGAAACCAAATTGTCATGGCTTCCCGACATAATAGATAATACCTGGTTCCACCTTGTCTGTTGATATACCAGACAACTGACATGTTGTCGGACTGGATGGCAATCGTTCTGGAAGGGAGAACAGACTGAAATGCTTGCACCGCTAGAAGCACTGCCCTCAGTTCTAGAACACTGATATGCAAATTGGCCTCCAAAGATGACCAAGTGCCTTGGACCATCTTTCCCTGAAAGTGCCCCCCCCACCTGATCAGGGAGGCATCCGTTGTTACTATGACTTTGGGCTGGGAAGGGGAAAAGGGTCAACTCCATAGAATTTGTTCTGGCCTCATCCACCAAATTAAGTCTTGCTTGCATCGATTGGTTATCCTGATCTGGAATGACATGAGTAGGTCTAAGGGGGGCCACTGTGTTAGCAGTAGTCATTGAAGAAGCCTCATGTGTAATCTTGCCAATGTAACCATCATAATGGATGCTGTCATGGACCCTAATAGCTGGAGAACAACTCCGGCCGGTACTTAGTTTTGGTTGAGTATCACTTGGAGCTGTGATCTGAGTCTCTGTAGCCTGTGAAGGGGAAGGCAAATCGACAAGACTGGGTATTGAACTTCGCCCCTATGAATTCCAGTCTTTGAGATGGAGTAAGCTTGCATTTGCCCTCATTCACTGTTATCCCTAGAAGGTTCAGAAGCTTCCGGGTGTAGTGAATCACTGAAAAAAGTTGATGCTTGGTTGGGGCAGTGAGGTGCCAGTTGTCCAGATATGGAACCACCCGGAATCCTTGCAGTCTCAAGTGAGCTGTTACCAGTGGCATGCGTCATGCATTTGGTGAACACTCTGGGGGCTCTAGAGAAGCCAAAGGGCAGTGCTCAAAATTGGTAGTCATTGGTTCCCAGCCAGAAGCGGAGAAATCTTCTGGAGCATTTGTCCATTTTTATATGGTAATACGTGTCCTGAAGTTCTGCAGAACACATCCAATCTTTTTTTCCCAAGAAAGGGAGTATAGACTGTACCATGACCCTCCAGAACTTTGCTTGTTTGACAAATTTGTTTAGAATGCTGAACTTCAGACTTGGCCTCCAGTCCCCTGTTTTCTTTGGCACTAAAAAGAACCTTGAGTAAAAGCCGGATTCTACTTGGTCTGGAGAGAATGCCTGGATGACCCTTTTTTGAAGCAGCTTTTGAATTTCTATAGCTGCAAATTCCCTTTGACTGGGTGGAACATTGGAAATGCGCCTTAACAGCCTTGGGAAAATATTGAAGGGGATGTAATATCCTCTGGTCAAGACTGTCTGCACCCAAGAGTCTGCGGTTATTTCTTGCCAAGCAAAGTGGTGCAGAGAGAAATGTCCCCTGACTGCTTCCAGAGGGAAGCAATCGGGCCACTCTTCAGGAGCGCTGGTAGGGCTGTCCAGAGAAAGAATCCCTAGATCCCTGTGTACACAGACACCCTCTGCCTCTGAAGGGGCGTATTGTGGTTGAATTCCCTCCTCTACCCCAGGGGGAAAATTTGCCACGTGTATCACGGAAGGGACCTTGGGATTTTTTGCATCACATCATTCCACTCCTTTGATTCCTGGAATAGGGTCGTTGAGGTGTAGAAAAATGTACGCCTATGGCAGACAAGGTCTTACCATCCTTCTCGCACCTGGCTAAGATGTCTTTAACATTCGGGCCTAAAAGGGGTGAGGCCTCTATGGGGGCATTTAGGAAGGAAGACTTAAAAGGATCCGTGAAATCACATAGATGCATCCAGGTGTGGTGTCTAGTTACAATGTCAGCACCTGCTGCTCTTGCCACCCCTTCGGTTGAGTGTAAAATCAACCTCATGGACGAATTGCAGATGTACTCCAGGGTAGCAAGTTGTGAGGCGACTTTGTTCCGTACTTCATCAGAGACTGCTCCTGCAAAGGTTTCTGAGAGTTCAGAAATTATGTCTCTCTGAAGTTGAGTAAAATATGCCAGATAGTTCAGGGATGGAATAGCGAAGGTCGCTGAAGAATATACCCTCTTCCGAGACTGTCTAACATCGCATGAGACTCCCTGTTAGGGGGATGGACAGCAGTGCTCTCTTCGGAGAGCTCTTTCTTCATCACCACCACCACAACCATAGCATCCACAGGAAGGCCCTTGGATTGTCCTCCGGTGCTGAAATAGTTTTATCTGGTCTACAGGGATTGAGCATGAGGACTCTTCCATGTCTGCTGCACAATGCCTGCAAGAAGATGGACTTCTCAGAGGAAAGGGTGCTGGAATTCCAGTCACTGCCACTGCTTCAGGATCTCCGAGATGTCTGCAAAGGAGACATCATCAGGGGGCAACTGTGGGGACCTTTCCCCCTCACCGTAATCCATATCTTGTCAAAGATCCTTCAGGGGAATCAATGTGCTTCCTCTTGCATGATCTCTTGCAAGGAGAGCATCAGAAGAGGAACCTGCAGAGGAGGAACCTTGTTGAAGGGTGTCTTGCAGCTCCCGAGCCCAGCGTCCATGAAGACAGCTGCGACAGCTGTGGCTCAGAGGAAGGGGAGGGGCTAATCTCGGATGCCGGAGGGACCAAATGAGTGCAGAGGCCAGTGCCCTCTCCACTGACTGGAAAGCAGGTCCTCCCAAAGAGGGATGGTAGCCCGGAACCGAAAGGGACAAGTTTGGAACCAGGGTCACACCCCGCCCCGAAGGACCCACCACCAAGGAAGGAGCCACTGGAGGAGATGGCTCTGTCAAAGCTACCAGAACTGAGGCAGATGTATGAAAAGGTGATGCTGTACCAGGGAACATGGTGCCAACAGGCCAATCTCGGCCCCGAGGATGGCTCTGCTCCAAAGATGCCGTAGGCCAAAGGGTAGTTATGGCACCATGGTAAGATCTACCACCAGTGCTGAAGAAGATGGAACCGGGGTTGGTGTCAGTGATGAATGCTCCAAAACCTGCAAGGAGGTCGAAGGAGGAAAATGCTGTGGAGTCCTTGGAGCAGAACCCTTGGTTCCAAATGGGAGGGAGGGTTTAGATGGACTTGAAATTCTTCTGGCTGCTAAGAGCTGATCTACTAACTTCACTACATCTAGTTCAGGAAGACTCTTAGAAGAATGCATGGACATCCCCGAAGGTGAAGTTGGACGTTCTAAAAAGGGGATGTATTGTTGGCCATAAAAATGGTCCACCAAGGGGGAATACCTTGTCCTAGGGAGTTTATCACCTTTCTGTACCGAGGTATAAGGATCAGAAGGAAGTACAGGGAGGGGGGAAGTGACCGGATTTTGGATAACTATTGTTGGCACAAAAAGGTGGTTTGGCACCAAGGTTGAAATTGCAGTTGTCGGTGCCGTGATGTAGAAGAAGCAAAGGATGGTGCCGATGTAGCTGGTTGACTAGGAACCGAAGTCGGAGCCGAGGCTGCAGATTTAGGCCTCAGAACTGACTGATATGAGAATTTCAGAACTTTAGACTTCGGTTCTGATTGTTTAGACTCATGAAGAGATGAGGGTAATGATTTGCTCCTCTTTATATCTTCTTTCTTAGGAGGCAGAGAGGCCCCCGACTCAGAAATGGCCTCTGCAAATGGAGATTTTAACAATCTTGCTAGCATTAATTTGTTTATACGCTCCGCAATTGTACGGGAGCTGAAACCTTTACAGATCTGACAAGGGGGCATCTGAGATAGGTGAGGCACTCCTACGCAATAAACACAATATAAATGGCTGTCTACATTAGGCAATTTTCTGTCACATCTATTGCAACGTTTGAAACCCGTAGTTCCTTTCTTATCTGACATATTCCAGAACAATATCTAGTAAACACATAGAAATAAAAAATATCTTTTTTTTTTCTTAAACTATGAAGGAAAGATTAGAAAGATTAGAAAGATTTACCTGGAATGGTAATAGGAATACCCAAACGGGTAAAGAAAGAGAGTACCAGTGATGGTATGAGGAGTACCAAACTTGGTAGAAAGTTTCAAAGATAACTAGAGGGACACAACAATATATAGGAATATGCAATAACCCTAACAAGAGAGAAAGACTAAGTAATAAATCTAGAAGATTGGAAAAATTTGTAAAATTTTAGTGATTTAGCTGAGTGTGTGGTCTGACATGTCTTGATTCTTTCCCGAGGTAATGTGGAGAGGGGGGCACTATAAGTAAAACCTTAGCTTGAGAGTTTTCTGGCTGGTGCGAGCTTGTTAGAATGGCTGACTCGGTTCTGAGGACGGAATCGATACCCATCAGTAAGGAATGAATGAAGATTAACAACATCAGATCAACATTTTGATATGAGAATGCTTTGAAAGAGGAAGATCTATGGGCAGACTTGCTGAAATGGCTGATAAATGAACCTTGATGGAAGAGTAATACAAGGCCACAGAATAGTAGCTCACACAAATATTGTAAAACCAGAGAACAACTAGCCCAGAATAGGTGCTGGTTATGCTTTTGGATCCAACTAGAAAACCTTTTCCATTTGTTAATATATGATGTTCTAGTAGCAGTTTTTTTGTCTGCATTAGTACCTGCTGCATGTCTTCAGTAAACATGTGACTAAAGGGAAATAAGACCCTATCATCCAGACATTCAGTTTAAGTTGATTGGTCTTGGGGTGTATGAGACACTGATCTTGAGTGAGGAGATCCATTCTATGAGGTAGCTTGTGGTAGCTGTCCTTGGCCATTTCCAAAAGAAGGTAGAAACACTGTTGTCAGGGTCAGAAGGGAGTCACCTCAATGATCTTGAGGATTCCTTCTCAATCTTCAGAAGTACCCTTGATATCAGAGGAAAGGGTAGAAAAGCATACAGGAACTTTCCTGTCCAAGGAAAGGAAATGGCACCCATCTTCTAGGCCTTCTTAGATGGAGTCCTGGAGCAGAATTTTGGCAGCTAATCAACTAGGAGGCAAATAGGTCTACTTGAAGAACTCCCAAAAGAGGGATCAAATACTGGAAGACCCCCTATCTAGTTTTCATTAGTGAAGTTCTGACCTTGTCCTGTTTAACCAGTCTGCCACACAGTTTTGCTTTGACAGAATTTAGGATGCCTGTAAAGCGAGATTGTGCTGTGAAGCTATATCAACATATATAACATGGCTAATCTGCAAAGGGGGTGCGACCTGGATCCCCCCTTGCTTGTTGATGTACAACATGACTGTGGTATTGTCAGTAACAATTTGAAGAGGTACAGGGGACCAAAGATGATTCAGGGAGTTGATTACCTTGATCAGGGCAAGCATCTTTTTTATATTTGTGTGTTTTTGTCTGCCCTTTCTGTCCCGCACACCTTGCACTTTTATCCTTCTTGAAACTGTTCTCCAAGCAATGTCTAAGGCATCTGTGGTGACTGACTGCTATGGAGCAGGGAGGAATAACAAAAAATCTGGATACAGACAAATTTGTTGTCTTCACCAAGTGGTTTCTCTTCCGACAAACTCCAACACCTGGATTTAAAAATACAAAGGATGCTGCTACTGGGAACAAAGAGATTTCAGATGTATTGTATTTTTCTCATGTGGAGTCTTGCTAGGGGTATTAAGAGAATCATCGATACAATGAGACCCAAAATTCTGAGATATTTCTTTACAGTGACTAAAGTCTGACTGGAAAACCTTAGAAATAAATCTATTTTTTTCCTGTGGTAGAAATCTCTTTGAACCAATTTGTCAAGCTGATAGCCAAGGAACAAAATCATGTGTGGAGTCACGAAAGACTTTTGAATGTTCTCTTGGAATCCCAGCTTCTATAAGAGATCTCACTAAAGTGAAAAATTCTTGGCACTTTGAAAAAGACTCTGCAAAGATGGCATCAAAATATGGAAAAAATGGTGGATACCCTGTAGACTGCAATGAGGAACATTTCATGTTTTGAAATGACAGCATTTTGAACTTTGGCACCATCATAAACAGGTTTAAGAAAGAAAGCTCCAGAAGTGGTCTCCAAGCATCTTCTTTCTTTGGCAATAACAGCATGCTTGAATAAGAATCTTTCCCAAACTAGGAAGGAGGAACTGGTTCTATCACTGCCTGAGGCAGCATGTGTTGAAGAACTGGGAGAAACAGAGGAGGCTGGTCTGAGGTTGAAGAATTACACCCAGAAAGAAGAGATTTCATCACACTGCCACCTGTAAACTTGATAAATGATCTTTAGAATCCATTTGCCTGAAACTATCTCTTGCTAAACTGATAAATGGAGATCCAGACTTTCTGAAAGAGACTAGATACTGCCAGGTTGGGAGACAGGAACAAGGTCCCTTAAACAGTCATTCTGACTTGTTGGACTTCCTTAGTTTTGGAGGGGTTCCGAAATCTTTCTGGATCCCCTAACTATTTCTTCTTAAATGTCTGCTTATTTTGTTTTTTGCTGAAATCTGATTTAGGGTTAGAAAATCCTTTAGAAATTTTGTAAAGGAGGGCTGAACAGATTCCCTGTATCAAAATACCCTTTCAGCACACTTTTTGATAACCTTTGTAGCAGAGGAACCAAACACTAATTCTCAGTTCAAAGGAGAATTTAAACAAAACTCTCAGTTTTCACATCATTTTGGAGGTTCTGGGAATATAGCCAGGCCAAATCTCTCAAAAACAGTGTCAGTGGCTATAACCCTGGAAGTATCAATAGAGTCATGCACAAATTGCAAACAATATGTTGTGACTTGTGAAATGGAAGAAACTAAATTTACAGCAGATTTTTTTCTCACAAGAAGAAACTGCAGATAAAACATTCCTCATACTTTCACAATAAGTCAGAATAAACGTTAACATGTGAGCCTTATAATTCAAAATTTTGAAAATCAAAGTTGCAGAAGCATGCACTTTTTTACATACTTATCAATAGTCTTTCCATGCTTGCTGGACTTCCAAGATGGTTGCACATTGAGTAACAGCTTAAGATGGCTGCACAGTGAGTAACAGCTTAATTTCAGCTCTCCCAGTGTGAAAACAGAAACTCAGAAGAGACCACCAGTGAACTCATTTTTTGGGGTAAATTTCAGTAACTAGCTAGTAAGTGCACTGCCAGGTTGCCAGCAAAAAAAGAAATTCAGAGTACCTGGAGAAATCAACTACAAAAGGTGAGGAAAAATCATGGACTGGGAAGAATTCTGCAGCTGTTCAGCAAAAAGTTCAATCCAGTAACCTAGGGGAAAAAAAGTCAAATGTACTTAGAGATGATTAAAATAAATGAAACACTGACAGAATATATCAACTCAAACAACAAAAAGCTGGATAAAATGGTTGAAACTTTAAACACATATTCAGATGAAGTGATAAAACTGTAAAAATCAGAGGTCGAAATTAAGAAAAGGCTGGCCAAATATGTGACTGTTCAAGAAGAGATGTTTCAAAAAATAATAAAAATTAGAGGACAGAGCATGCACACAAAACCTGAGATTTTCTGCTGTACCACAGAAGCTGGAAGGAACAGACTCCATTAATTTTATGAAATCACACATAAGCAACTGGAGTGGTATTTCACAGCAGGAGTTGTTAACTGAAAGGGCACAATGTTTATGCTCCAAACCTGGCCGTGAGAAAGCAACCCAGACTTTTAATACTAAAGATGCAATCCTATCAGCAGAAGGAGTTGATTCTGACAAAACTGTGACAGAAGGCAAAGTAGTAAAAGTGGGAGACAGTAGAGTGTTTTTGGAAAATGATTACTCACTGTACACCAGGCAGCAGAAAAATAAATTTATTCCACTAATCAGGGAATGTCGAGAAACAGGTGTAAGATTTAAACTGCTGTATATAGCTATGTTCAGAATAGTCCTTCCTGGAGGGACAAAATCATTTTTTGATGTAGAACATGCCAAGGAGTAAATACAAAAGTTTTCCAACAAAAAGCGAGCTGTGAAACAGGAGATTCTGCTTCTTGTCCTTCTGGTAATAAAGATCACAGAGATACTGTGCCACTGAAACCTTTTCCATTGTTTCAGCAGAAAAAAGCATGAGAGTTGACTAGAAGAATCGAGAGTACATAGAAAAGGAAGAAGAGACTGGATTGAGGGATGGAGATAAGCAGAAATAAAACCAGCAACTTGGAGATTGACATATAAATGTGGGATTATAAAGCATTAATTATATTTGTGAAACATGACAGAACAAGAAACCTGGAAAAGTTGAACTTTTTTTTCAACTTTGTTAAACTTGCTGTGGTCTCTAAAGCATATGCTCTACTTCATGTCATTAACGTTTGAAGGAACACTTAGGAGAGGGGAAGAGGAAGGAAAGAGTTAACTGTAAGTAAAACAAACTTTTGTTCGTAACAGTAATATCTGTATGGTGCATAATATTTGCATGCTATAAAGTAACATTTTCTCAGTTATTTTCAAATGTAATGGGGATAATAAAGTAAACAAGTACCCCTGTTTTTGCCTTGTGCTTTAAGAAATGTAGGCACTGCAATGTAAAAAGAGGGGAAGTCATTTCAAAAGAGTATGATACAAGAAAAACGATGTGTTGCTTCTCATTCTTGCATAGGGGAATGACTTGATTAAGGTTCTTAGCTTTATCTAGTAACAATTTTTAAGAGAAAGCAAATAAGCACAGAATATAATAAAACTCTCATCTAGCAAACAAATAAATAAATAAATATGTGTAGAAGCAACCCTATATCTTTTTCTCATGTCTCCATGGAGGCAATCTGATAAAGAGAAATAAAAAGAGAATACTTCTTTCTTTTAATGGCTTTCTTTCAATGGCTAGGGATATTTTCTGAAAGCATTCAAGTGTTTTCTCATTCTGGGACAGCAATAAAGATAAGACAAAACCAGATAGCACTTAGCAGAAGCACGGGCTTCCTTTTACGTTAACCCAAGTCTGTGTGTAGATGTCAGTTTGGGACAATTGTTCCTATTAGGAATATTTGAAGATGTACACAGTTTTGTGTGTTAATATTAAGTTAATAGGTTTTGGGGTACATTTGATTTTTTTCTGTTTTTGTTTTTGAGATCTTGCAATAAAACAAAATGTTTGTAAGATGTGACATAGGCTCAAATAGATATGACAAGAAACAGATATGACAAGAAACAACTGTATAAAAGATCCTCCTGCCAAATATTAGTGTGTGTATGTAACACAAAAGCTGGAACTAGATACTTAACAAAAAACTCTTACAAATAAAAGGTGGAAATAACTTTTTAACATAATCCTTTTGATATTATCATTAAATGTTAATGGTCTCACTGATATATACAAAAAAAGAGTAGTGAACTGTATTAAAAATGTAGAGTGCAAATAGCTATGCTATAGGAGACACATTTGGAAAGAACTTTAACATGTGAATTTGACAAAGAAAGGTTTCCAGTATGGTTATTCAGCAAAATACCTGGGACAAAGGAAAAGAGGAGTACTTATATTAACTGCAAGAGGAGCTCCACTAGTGATAGAAGAGGACAAAAAGTAATGGTACACATGTTGTACTAAGGGGATAGTGGTAAGGGAGGAGGATTACACTGGCATGTTTTTTTTTAATTCCACCTAAAACTGCTATAATGGAGCTTACGAAAATTCTGGGAGTAAATCAGTTTTCAGCAGGGAATATTACTTATAGGTAGGGACTGAAATTTGATTTACAGCAGGGAAGATGTGTCTGGGGGCACAAAAAGGAAAATATAACACAGGAAGGTACATTTTTTGAAAACATTTATGAAAGTATTTGGCAAAGAAGATGTGAGTTCATAGGCTCATAGGTACGTACTAGGCTATCTGCCCGAGAGCATCTATAAGCCTAGCCAGAATATGTTGGCTTTCGCTGCCCCCTTAGATTAGTTCCCTGTGCCTCTGTCCAGCACAGCCATTAGTTCCCTGTGCCTCTGTCCAGCAGAGCCACTGCAGTGATCCCTGGGGAAAATTTTCTGTTTCCCATCCACTCGTCAAGGTTTCTCTTGAAGAGTGTTAGTGAGGGGCTCTGCCTAATGTAGATTGGAATCCTGTTCCAAAGCATGGGGAGTCTCTGGGACAGGAATCTATCCCTCCAGCACATCCTATTTATCATTGTGGTGAGGTTTACATCCCTAGAGCGTGTGGTTCTCTGGGATTTGTTTTTTTTAGGTGCAGCTTGTCCATCAATTCTGGGTTGGACATGGCCTTGTATGTCAGGCAGAGATCACCTCTGAATAAGCGGTATGCAACAGCTGGAGTTTCTTCAGTCGGGCTGCATAGGACATATGTTTGAGGCCAGTAATCCTCTTGGTGAGGTACTTCTGTGGTCTTTCCAGCTGTTGCAGGTGTCTTGTAAGGTACATCCCAAATGGAGCCTTGTACTCTATGATGGGTCTAATGAGTGATGAGTAGAGGGGCACAATAACCTCTTTTGTTCTAGATGCGAACCCTTTTGTGATTAGGTAGGTCACATAGAAGGATTTTCTAACCACCTTGGCAATATGATTATCAAAGGAGAGATTACTATCTACTTGGGTCCCCAGATTCCTTATTACATTTTCTGTATTTAGGGGACTACCACGTATGTGGTAGTTTGTGGGTACTTTGTTTTTTCCAAAGGGGATGACTATGCACTTTTTGGCATTTAGCTTGAGGCCATGATTTTGACACCAGATATCCGTCTCCGTGACCAAGTGCAAACTTGGTCAGCCATAGTCCTTCTGTGCTTGCCTGTACCTCTGAGAAGTATATACTGAACAGGAGGGGTCCCAGGACTGAGCCCTGGGGGATGCCACTTGTAACCGGTTTAGAGTTGGTCCTAGAGCTTGCAACTCTCACTGTGTAGGTTTTATCCATGAGCCAACTGGCAACCCATCTCATGACATAGGGGTTTATGTTCAGGCTGGTGAGCTTATCTATAATACCAGAATGGGGAATGGTGTCGAAAGATTTTGTGAGGTCTAGGTAGGCTGTGTGGATCTCCTTTCCCTCATCTAAAGCCTTGGTAACTGTCTCAAAGAAGTCCACCAGGTTTAGGAGGCATGATCTGTCCTTAACAAAGCCAAACTGGGTAGGGTTCAATGTTTGGAGGTTCCCAATGTCTCTGTTAATGAGTTCCATGATGATGCGCTCCATAGCCTTGCAGACCAGGCTAGTCAGGCTTATAGGGCGATAGTTCCCGGGGTCCGTTGTGGCTCCACCTTTGTGGAGCAGGATAACTGTTGCTGTGTGCCACTCTATGGGTACGTAGCCTGTAGAGAGGCTGAGTTTGAACAGTGTGTTTAGGTGAGGGGTTAGTTCATTCTGGAGCTTGAGTAAGACACAGCCTGGGACACCGTGCGGTCCCATTGAAGCTGTGTTTTTGGCTTTGGATAGGGATGTTTTAACCTGTGTGTCAGTGATTGCCGAGGCTCTACATTCTTTTGGTATGGTTATGGGCCCTTTAGGGGGTGAGAGGGGGGTGAAGTTTGTACTAAACCTGTCTGCCAGAATGTTGGCAATATCAGTCGGTTCAGTGCATTTTGTGCCATTCTGCACTAACTCAGAACAGATCTGAGAGTTTCCACTTAGGTTCTTGACATAGCTAAAGAACGCTTTGTGGTTATCTTTGGAGTCCTTGGCAATTTTTCTTTCGAAGCTAGCATTGGATGATTTTATGAGGGTTTGTAGTTTCTTGCTGATACTGATCAAGGATGTCTTTCCTTCTTGGGATTTTACTCTTTTCTGTACTAGTTTCCTCCTTCTATTGTATAGCTTGTTTATGGCAGGGGGCCACCAGACTGGTTTCCTTTTCTTGGAGGAGTAAGTCTTGGTTTTGCCTGGGATAGCACGATCAATGCATTCTTGCAGGTGCTCATGGGGTGCCTTTGTAAGGGATTCAGCAGCTTGGACAGCGTTGTCCTTTAGCATGGGGGCTGTGAGCCTTTCCACCCGGTCTTAAGTAACATGAAGTTTGCTTTTGAAAAGTTGTTCACGGTGGTTTCCTTGACTGGGTGTGGGGGCAGAATGTGGATATCGAGAGTGATTAGTCTATGGTCTGATCTAACCAACGAGGGGTTGACCTCCGGTGTGGAACACAGGTCAGCCATGTTGGTGATGACCAGGTCCAATATGTTGTCAGCTCTGGTGGGGGTGTTGACCAGTTGATCCAGGACGTTTGAGTTTATACATTCTAGGAAGCGTTGGGCAAGGGAGTTAGTACTTGAGTAGTTCTCCCAGTTAATGTTTGGGTAACTGAAATCACCCAATATTAGGGTATTTGGTAGGGCCTTCATATTTTCCAGTGTCTCCAGAAATGCGGAATGCGGGTCCTGGGTCATGGTGGGTGATCTGTAGCAAGCTACAATTTGAATTGCAGTTTTCCCCATTGTTAGTTGCACATGGATGATCTCTGAGGCATCGTGCTGTGCCACTAACCTGGAGGTGTGGGTATCCTTGATGAATATGGATACACCCCCACCTTTTTTGTTTCGGTCCGGGTTCTGTGGCCAAAAAGTATGGTATGAGTTATAGCCTGGTAGTGCTGGGGTGCTCTCTGGAGCCTTAAACCAGGTTTCTGTTACTGCACAGATTGCGATGTTCTCCATACTGAGGAGTAACTCGAGTGCATGCATTTTGAGGTTTAGACTTCTGGCGTTGAGTAGCATTGCTCTCAGTTTTTGGTTACTTGTGCTATTTACGATGGTGGGTTTGTCTTTTGAGCCTTGCCTAAGAAAGGCACTATGGGGGCGGCAAACACCTTGGCCAGTATTCGAAAGCCTAAGGGTGACAGGTGCAAGCCATCTCTTGTGAAGCAACGTGGCTTGTTGAGCATGTCATCCCAGGTGGACAGATACTGTATCCCCTTTGAATGACACCAGAAACTTAGCCAATTGTTGAAATTGATCATTTTTTCTTTATAGTGTGGCATCATTCTTGGTGAGGGCAAGATGCTAGTCAGGGTCATACCGGTCTGGGCTACGTGATCAGAGAGCTCTTCCATGTCTCTTTTCATGTAGTCCAGGGAAGTACGTCTCAAGTCATTCACACCAACATGGACAATGACAAGAGTCATATTTGTACTTGTTCTGGAGCGACCTAAGTGCTTGTGTTATGTGGCGGATCCTGGCGCCTGACAGGCAGCTAACTGTAACCTTCTCCTTGTCCAGCCTAGTTAGTGGGACATCACTGTGCCTGACTATAGAGTAACCTATTACTAGTGTGTTGGGTATGTTATTTTGCCTTAAGGGCTATGATTGCGTGGCACAGTGATTATGTGAAGTTTGTGTTTCATGGTTTGTGATGGGTTGTGGAGATTGCTTGGGTGTCTGCTTTGGAGGTCTCTGTTGCTTTTGCAGATTTTTATTTATAGCCTCCGAGTATGTTTTTGTGTACTTATGTGTGCTATTTGCCGGTGTTGGTTTAGTAGGTCTGTGTGAGGCTGGTGGTGTGTTGCAAGTATTTCCTTCTCCTCTTGACTGTCAGTTCCAGTCCTGGGTTGAGAGAGCTTTGCCTCCAGTTTGGTTGTATAATTGCATCTCTCGCATATATTAATGTTTGGTGGTAGGAGGAGAGGGTTGTCTGTGTACACAAGGCAGTTGTAACATTGCCTCAAAATGCCCAGATTCACCAGATGGACTGGAGAGTACACCTGAAACTGCCCTTTGGACATGCCTGAATAGGTAAAGTGAGCTGTTTTACTGATTGGCTGGTAGGGACAAATAGAGAGCCTTGTCCTTCTGGACAATATGGGGGGGGGGTCTAGTGCTAGGGTTAATTAGTGCTTGCTATGAGTTTTGAGCAAGTGCTGGCCTGTGAAATGAATGGTTTGAGTGCTTAAGTTGAAAGTTTGTCTAGTTCCAAGGGAAAATTTGAGTTCAGCACTAGGAGGAGTTTAGAGTGAATTTACATATTATGCCCCAAGATACAAAAACTAGGCTAGACTAGACAGAGCATACATTTCGCAGAAACGTGCATTTAACTAAAAGTTTTGATATACAACCAATGACTATTTCAGATCATGCTCCAATTATAACTAAAATAAAAATGCTGGGTAATGAAATAAAAATGACACACAGATGCTTTCCTACCTATCTGTTGAAAAGACAGGAATTTAAGGAAAAGGGGAGTGGATTTTTTTGGGGAGTTATTAATGAAGTCAGAAATTTCTTCTGAAAATATAGCTAGGGAGTGTGATAAAATTAAAGTGGAGTTTAAAAATAGGGTGGAAATAAAAGAAAGATATGGTTAAGAAGCAGCAAGAATTCTTTAGTGGGACTGACAAATGTTAAAGTACTGCAGAATGGGGGAATATCACAGAACAAGAAGAGAAGCAATTGCAGAGTGCTAAGTGGAAAATAAAGGATTACCTTGATAATATGCATGAGTTTAGAAAGATTCCTGTTAAGCAGCTGTTCTTTTGATAATGCCAGAGTGCAAACATTTTTAGCTCAATGACTCAGGCAACAGAAAGTAGAAAGGGTTGTCGCCAAGCTCAGGGAGCCTATAACAAGGAAGATAAGAAGAGAGCCTGTAAAGGTACTAGAAATATTTTGGAAATTTTATGCAAGTCTTTATATACAAAGCACAGAAGTATGTAGATCAAGAAAAAGTACAAATGGAAATGTTTATGGAAGATTTAAAGATGCCAAGGTTAGAGGTAGATGAGGCTCAATTACTAATAGCAAGGATAAGATGAGATGAGGTAAAAATGATGATGTATAACCAATCAACAGGAAAGTCCCCAGGAATACATGGTATTCCTGTGGAAGTTTGGAAGCTAGGAGAGAATAACTGATAAAGATCTAGAAAGTTATGTTTAACAGTGTTTTAAAAGGAGGAGAAGCATTAACTTGGTAGAAGAAAGCAGTGGCAGCTGTAATACCTAAAAAGGGTAAAGACCCATCATATTCACCTTCATACAGATCTATTTCAATCCTAAACCATGCTTAAAAAGTATTTTGGCTAAAAGAATGGCAAACGTGATGACAACACTGATAGACATGGATCAATGTGGTTTTGTGGAGGGGAGGCAAACATCTGACAACATTAACAGAACATCAATGATCCAGAGGTAAGCTGAATGCAAGAGAATACTATTGTTGCTGGTGGGTCTTGATGCAAAGAAAGCATTTGACAGAGTAAGTTGGAAGTTAGTAGGGAATTGAAAGCATTTGCATTCCCTGATAAAATTATAAGGTTGATAAAGTGGATATATGAGGGGATCAGAGGCAAAAAGTGAAATGGGTGGGTTCCTCTCTGATAATTTTTGTTTGAGCAGAAGAACCAGGCAGGGGTGTCCTCTTTCTCCTTTGTTACTTGAACTGTATTTACAACCACTAGCAAAGAAAACAGGAGACCCAGAAATTCAAGGATATAATTAGTATGGTAGGCAAGAAAAGCTGGCTTTATTTGCAAGATGATATTATTTTATACCTGATAAAACAAAAAAAAGGACATTTCAGTGTTGTGGAACATTTTGAGGCAGTTTCAAATCTTTTCGGGATACAAAATTAATGAGGCTAAAACAAAGGCAATAGCTGTAAATTATTTACCCACACAGAAATTGGTTCAGCAATATTCATATTTATGGGGACATTATAAAATGAAGTACTTAGTAGTATGTATTAAAAAGGATTCTGGTGTGGCAGGTAAAGATATGTGTGAAGAGACTAAACAAAAGATAATACAAAAAACTAAAAAATTGGAAGCTCTGTTATATGGATATGTATAGCAAGATACAAGCAGTTAAAATGCTTGCAAGTCCCTTTAGTTTTATACACAGGTCAAGCATATTTTTTATCAACCACAGGAGAAGTTGTGGATAGCAATAAAGATTTGAAGGATTTCATCTGGGAAGGAAAGACAGCAAGTGTCAAGTGGGATAAAATGATTCTTCCAACTGAACAGGGCAGTTTGGGATTACCCAATTTGAAGGGGTATTTCTGAGCTACAAAGTTAAGGTTCCTATACATAGCAGAAACAGAAACCTATACTTCAAAGTGGAAAGTGATAATGATGAAATGGGGGTATGTTCAAGAAACAAGAAGAAACTGGGATTTTGGTTGCAGACCCTTAAGGAGAACAATAACCATGCAGAATATTATATTCATAAAGTAGCAAAAAGTATTCTAAGAACTAAGCCAACACTGGAATGGAGAAAGGAGAGTCTGTTGAGAGGGATGACTGCAATTAGGGATACACAAAATAGCAAAAGGAGGCTGGAATTTAATGTTGAAAATTGATGAAAGAACCAAGGTTTTGGGAGCAAATAATTACAGAGGGAAAGATAATAGAATTGGAAGAGGCTAAAAATTTATTTGGACTGCAGGATAGAGATTGCTTTCCCTATCAAAGATTGATATCAGAAAATAGGCAGAGAGAAAGAAATAGGGGGGGCCCTGAGCAAAAGACCAGCACTGGTAGAGCTTTTAGCAAAATCTAGAACAGAAGCTGCTGTTAAAAAGGGAATAATTAGCACAGCATATTGCATGATAACTATAAGAATCAATTAGAGGAGGTTAGAAAGGATTGGGAAGAGAGACTGGATAAGCAATTCAGAAAGAAACATTGGGTGGATATATGTATGTCTCCCAACTATGTAGCAAAGTCTAAAAGATTTAGGATTGTTGCTTGGAAGTGTTTACATAGGTATTGTTATACTCAAAGTAGACTCCAAAGAATTTTTCCTCATGTAGACAGCAAATGCTGGCGGTACGATGGGGAAGGAAGAGGTAACTGGGAACATAATTTCTGAGAGTGTAATGAGTTGATAGACTTGAAAGATTCCCTGTAGACTGCTCTGTCAGAGATACTGGGTGAACAAATTGGTGTAAAGGAAATGCTTTGAGCTATTATACTGAATCGGAATTGCCTAGACAATAGTAAGGCCTTGCTTATTCTAGTTATGGTGGATGTCAAAAAAGCAATTATTAGAAAATGGAAATCAAAGTCTAAACCAACTTTACTAGAAGTATTGAATACTGTAAGTGAGATAAAACAAATGGAATTGGGATCTTTAGAAAAGAGTATTAGGGAACAATACACGCAGAGGAGGAACAAGGTTTAAAAGAAGGCAGGATTTGAATGAGCTATCTAATGTTTGACTGACAATGACTAGCTAGATAGATAAGTGATGTGTAATGTTTGCAACTACAATTATATCAACATGGATTGTGATGTATAATGTTTGCAAATAAAATTATGTCAATATGGTTTGTTTTCATTTACATAAATGTATGATTGCCCATGTCATACATGAAAATTTAATAAAGATGTTTCTTGCTCAAGCATAGTCTTTCCAACCTTGTCAGAAAGAGAAAAATTGGTAATAATCAAATGTTTAGCAGCAGAATTAACTAAAGCTATAGCTGCTGGGTCAGGTTTGGGAGGAGTGTACAACTTAAAAAACTGAGGAACTGTATACACTGTATCTACCTTTTTAGGGGCAGCAGGCTGACTATCAGGAAAATTGCAGGCAGTGACCCATGCATCCTCCAAGCCTGACAGAACTGGAGGAATGGGTGCAGGTTCTGGAAATTCCTTCTGTAACAACTCGTAGTATTTTCTGAGGGACTGAGAAAACTCAGTGTTCTCCCACAGAAAGCACTGCCACATTCTGTAAGTAGTCTCAGAGCAAGAACACCCCCACCCCCAGAAGAATCAGAACATGAGCAGTCCTCTGAGTCTGAATCAGAAAACTGAGAAAACCCTTTTATCTGTCCACTCATCTTCCTGTCCAAAAGATTCAGAATCTTGAATCTCTTCAGGAAAAAAGCATTTCTTTCTTTTACCAGAAGCCACCTTAAAAGAAGGAAAAATATACTGAATTAAATCCATAGCCATACTGAGTAAACTAATCTTGTCCAAGAAAATGTGAGTAGTAGAAGAATCATGTTTAGTTTTCTGTTTCTTTTTGACAAGAAAAATGGGGCCAGCAGTGTTAGTAATGACAGCAGCAGCTTCCTCAGAGATGTGCAAAATATTCTGACCAAACAAGGAAGTCTTCAGTGCTCTCTTTCCTAGGATCAACAAGAGTGGCTCTCTGTCTCCCACTCAGGAAACTCCAACAGCCACAGCGGATGTGACTATCCCCCAGTCTATAGTGGCTGTAGGTGCTGCACCAGGGGCATTTGGGTTAAAAGATGAGTGGCTTGAGGAACAAGCTATGACCACAGCAGAGTCACCCACCTGTGACTGAGGCAACTTGCTAGTCTGCTGTGGTTTTAAAGTATGATTGCTTCACTTTTTTTGTGTGTGTGGCTGGAAGAAGGACCAGCCATGAGACTGGTAGCTTGTCCCATGGTCAAGCTGAAATGGTCCTTCATTCCCAAGGAAAACAAGTAGCAACAGTTGGTAAAAATTTAAAAAAGTAATTTTTTTTCACACAAAAACATAGTAAAAAGCACTTTAAATCACACTGTCAGCCCCAAAAAGTAAAATAAACACGATTTCTCCATAGAAAAAACGTGTTTCAATTAATTTAATAACTTTGAATGTGACAGGAAAAAATGTGCTCTTGTTTAAAAGTATAGTTAAATCTCAACTGTCTTAAACCAAAACACCTAGCATAAAAATAACGTTTCTGAACAGGAATGTGCAATAAAACATGTTTTTTTTTTAAATCTGGAAGTTTTTTTTCCCCCCAAGTAAAGTTATCTGCCCAGCAAAGGAACAGCACAAGCCAACATTCAATCCTTGAAAACCTGCAGAGTACTCTCAAAAGCAAGGAAAGGTCTGAAGGGGCTTGTTGCCCAAACCTGTCTTTTCACCCAGCTCAGCTTCAACTGACTGATGGTTTTGGCACGTGGAAGGTGCCTTGAAGATTTGTAAGATGACCGTCTGTTATATCCTTAGCAGGATATAACCCATGCAGGTAAGGCTACTGCAGCAGTAATCAATAGGATGACTATAAAGCATTAATAAGTTCCTTGGCAAATCTGACTAAGTTTGCCCTGTCCACAAAAACAGAAACAGGAGGCAATTTCTTCTTACTAACCACCTTCCTGATAGCAAACTGCCTCATATAAGGCACACAGGTCCCAGCAACTGCCCTCTCCCAGTCAAGTGAGGACCCTTCATCTGTCTCTTCCCCTGACAGCGACAAAAGTTACTTTCCTTTCCCCTGAAAGGGCATCTGTACAGCTACAGAGGACATGAATATTCCTTGGTCTTTGGTGGCTAAAAAAGCTTTAACAAAATGAGTTGGGGGGAAAACATGGGAAGTCTGAGGAACAAATGGCCACAGCAGTCACCCAGCAGTTGCTGAGGTAGAATAGGAGGAGATAGTCTGACACTTCCAAGTCTTCTTTGAAACTTCCTCCTTTTTTCATGCAGGGGAAGGTACTACCATGTAAACTGGAGGTTGCTATATGGGTAAGCTGAGGAAGAAACATCAAAAGTGGGGAATGCAGCCTGGATGAGTCTAACTTTTGAGGTAGAGAACAAGTGGTTCTAAGATATGTAAACCACTGACAGTTGCCCACAAGCACATTGATGTCCTGACCCAAACACACAAAAGTTTACATTCTAAGTACATTTCTGTCAAAAACAAAATTATCTCACACAAAGTTTACACAAGCACTTGTATAATAACTCATGCAGAAATGAAATGACAATTCATAAACTTACAGTTTCCTTGCTAAGTGCAAACATTTTCATAGAAAAACACGAGTTTTCCTCATAAAAATAATTGCCAGTGGAAGGCTTTCCCCAATGAGGACTTATCAGCCCAGCTCCTGAAGATTTCTAACTGACTGACAGTTTCATGGGGCACACAGAAGGAGCGATCCCTTTTGGTGGCCAGAAAGCTCTGAAGCTTTTTCACACTCCAGCTATATTTTTTTTTATAGAGTTCTGCTAAAGCTCCTGACAGTTGGAACACATAGGAGATGCCTTTAGCTTTTGGAAGCTGATCTGTTGTATTGAGCTAGGAACCATATAGCTTAGGTTACTGTAACAGTGATCTATGTTTGAACATTCTAATTTATCCAGTTTTCCAATGCAGTGAGGACTGGCATAGTAATGTAATGACAATCACCAAAACAGTTGTCTCCATCTGTTCTAAAATCATACTCATCAAAAGCAGGATCCTACATATTGGTGCCCATTGTCTCTGAATTTTATCATCTGACTAGGACTGTGGAAGAATATGCTCCAGCAAACAGTTGCTTGAATGTGTGGGGCCAATGTTTCAGGACTAATGTGTCAAACATTAATGTCAACTTAAGTCTTTGGAGATGAATACGTATGCAATGTAGGTATAGTCATGCTCTGCATATTATGTTTGCAGATTTTAATGTTTATTTGTGTTATTGCTGAATAAAGTTTATACTAAGAAAAGAGACTTGGAAGCTAGGCTGTGGTGGACAGACAGTGCTGGGTGTGCGATATAGGATTATAGTGCTATATAATAAGCTGTACTGACTTATGGATCACATCAGTTGTAAGTACAGTGGATGGCACACAGTGGCAACAGAGGTCTCAGAAAATGCTGAGAAGGCAGGTGTGGTGGGAGATCTGTGGCCTTCTTTTTACTTTCATCAAGATTTCATTTTGACTGAGTTATTGCCACTGACCTGGCCATCCTGTTGAAATCCAGGGAGACAAATTCTCTGCAGTACTGAGAGTGTAGTTAAAGTTTCAAATACAACAGCAATTACAATGACAGCAATGTTTAAAAGTAAAAAATATATATATTTATGTGAACAGCAGGGGAATCTAGGTTAGTTGTAAAAAAAAAAAAATTGATCAACAAATGCAAAATCACCAAGTCCAAGTAGATGAAAAGCACCAACACCGAAAGCTAATTTGGTTAAAATACACTGAAAGAACATGTACAAAATACAAACAAAAACGTTAAATTTCCTCACACAAGGCACAATTCTCCTCCCATAATCCTGAAACAAAACAAAACCTTTATTCAAACCATATTTCAAATATTTTCCAACCCAGATTCAAACTTTAACCCATACTGTCAATGAGTTAGGCAAATAACACAAAGGTTAATGGTGTACTACACTTGCAGTCAATATGCTATTCAGCCAAACCAAATTCATTCAAAATGTCTTAATGAACAACCTTTTGATAATAACTGTTTTCAGCCAACAGTAGATTTGGTATAATGTTTAACTCATTCCCTCCAGTGGAACTCTGGAAACTCACACTAACTTCCAATGGGTAGAGCCTCTTCTTTTTGATAGAATCAAATAATGTTTTCACATTTTAAACAAATGTTCATATCCCTGGAATCATAAGTATTTTGTGAAAGGTAGATCATGCCTGCTCAAGCTGGCTGACTTCTTTGAGTTAGAGCCTACCTCGATCTGGCCAAGGCCTTTGATACCATGCCTCACTCAGGAATTATTGATAAACTAACCAAACTAGGCATCAACCCCTATACTGGTAGGTGGGTTGCAAACTGGCTTACAGATAGAACCCACAGTATGATAGTAGTGGACAGTCAGACTGCTGACCAGTCATGAGTGGAGTCCCACAGGGATCGGTCCTAGGTCCTCTCCTGTTTGGCATCTACTTCTCAGAAGTCCAGGCCAACACGAAGGGACTCTGGCTGACCAAGTTTGCAGATGACTGCAAGCTGGGAGCCATTATTAACTCCCCAAGTGATGCAGATATCCTACAGAAAGGCCTCACTGAGACTAATGACTGGTGTCGAAACCATGGCCTTATGCTTAATGCCAAAAAATGCATCGTCATCCCCTTTGGGAAAAAACTCAGTTTCCATTAATTACCACATTGATGAGAACCCACTGAACACTGAAGGTGTTATAAGAGATCTGGGGATACAGGTTGACAGCAAAACCTCTCCTTCAACCACCACATTGCCACTGTGGGCAGAAAGTCCTTCTATGTGGCACATCACATTACCAAGGGTTTTGCATCCAGGAAGAAAGAGGTCATCATTTCTCTCTACTCTTCCCTCATTAGACCAATCATAGAGTATAATGCCCCATTTGGCATGTACATCACTAGACACCTGCAATAACTGGAGAGGCCACAAAGGTACCTCACAAAGAGGATCCTAGGCCTTAAACATATGTCTTACACGGGCAGACTCAAAAAACTCCAGGTATTCTCTGTCTCATATCATCTACTAAGAGGCGATGTCTGCTTGTCTTACAACGCCATGTCTGACCCAGCTCTTTTAGAAATGCTACATGTAAAAAAATCCCAATCTCTCTGCACCACACACTCCACAGACCTCAACCTCATTACCACAATCAACAGAACATGCTGGAGGGACAGGTTCATAACCCAGAGACTGCCCATGCTTTGGAATAGACTTCCCATACATGTCAAGCAGAGCACCTCACTGGCCCTCTTGATGAGTGGATGGGAAACAGAAAGTTCACCCCAGGGATCACTCCAGTGGCTCTACTTGATAGAGGCACTGGGAACTAACGTCCGGCAGCACAATGCCAGGGCACTTCTATGGGCTATTCTTGTAATTGCTCCAGGGCCATTAGCCTAGTACACACCTATGAAGTGTAAATGGCAAACTCTTTAGCACAAACTGTATTTATAGCGGTACTATTCCTTAGGTTCTAGATCTTAAACTGGATTTTTTAAGTCACAGTAAACAGTAACTATTAAGTTAGTAATAGTTTATAAACAACTTACAATATTTCAGCAACTACTCAAGTTACACACATACTATCAGCATCATTTTGTTACTCCAGCTGAGAGCTTTCATATGAATCTAAGCAAGTCTGTCCATGCTACTTGATTGCTGAAATATTTAAAATACATGAAATTTATGACAACATAAATAAATATTATATGAGCAATTAATAACTCTTTACCTGTACTAGACATAAGTCAAATATCAATACAGTTGTGTTTGCCTTTGTTTAAACTTTAAGATGAGATCTTTTTAAAACTGTGCTGCATTTATTTGCTACACACTGCTACTGGACCAACCAGATCTTACCAAATTTGATTTTCCTACCAATTCAAAAGAAATCAAGGAAGTGTTGTTAATAATTTGACCAGTTCTAACTGAATTTCACCTAATCACACTATATGCAGTAGTGTGGTGTATTGTACTATACAGATGCACTTGGTTTACAAGTCTCATCTAACATTCACACATATTTTACATTTATTTATCTTAGCCATGTGACTATTTTGAACAGGGTGCTAAAAGTTGTGAATGGTTAAAAAAACAGTTGTAAATGATCACACAACTTGGATGCTGTTGCTGTTAATTATGTTTACAGGAACATAGCGCTGCTCCCATCTCAGCTGCAATTCTGTGTGTGCGGAGGCAGCTGCTGTTGCTGTTTGCATATAATGGCCAATTCATAGCCATCATCAAAAGCTAGTGACATTGACATTTTCCTTTGTACTCACACTGATTATTGACAGTAACTACATTTTGCTACATCTATACCTGTGACAACAGAGTCTGATAATATCTAGATGCAATCACTGTATGGCACCTAAGCCTAGTCACTCTATGTCTTGTGGAATCAGATTCCAGAACTCTTCACTCTTTTGATGGCATACAGTATTGCTTATTCTTACTATTTATTGCACTTTTTATTGCCTGCCACCTACTTTTTTACTGTATTTTATTACTATAAACAAATCTGCACTATTGTACTGCATTTGTCTGCCTTACTAGGCCTGTTAAATTGCTTTTTGTTACTGTTTTTACTGTTTGCAAAGTTGTTTTGCTATATTCACTGTTTGTAAAGTATTTACTGGAACTTTTCTCTGTTTGTAAAGCATCTGTTTGTTTGTTCTGATTTTCCCTCCAAGGAGTATGTTATTATAACTGATTTGTTTGCAGTTAAAAGCATTCTTTGGAGTCTCCTTGCTCTTTTTTGCTGTTTAAAACATTTATTTAGTGTCTCACTGTAGTTTTTCTGTTGTGGTAAACATTTATTTAGTGTTTTCAGCCTAAAATAGTGTAGCTAGTAGCAATAACATAGTCCTGATACAGGTTTGCTACTTCTGGGCCTGTTTGTTTGTAGTGGCTGTTTGTTCTGAGCACATTTACCAGGGCATTCTGCACACTAGTGAGAGGATTATGCTTAACGGTACCTGGCTGGTAAAGATTGGCTGGTCTAGGGCTTGAAGTAAGCACCTCATTGGTTCTTTTGATCTTTTTTAAAGTTTTTTTTTTTTTTAAGGTTTTAACCTTCTGGTATCGAAGCCCCACCTTTGAGTTGGTTTCTGCTTGTTTGTGCATCGCGCAGCACCACTCACTGCTGCTTAATTGTGTGGCATAGCTAGACAGAATTTTGACAATTTCTTCCTTAGATACAGCTATATCCCATTAGTGTAGTGCTCATCTTTAGCACATTTTCGGGCAAAGAGGCATTACTAGTGAAGCTGTGTAAGCACCCCATTATGATAACAGCCTCAAGAATTTGTCTGTGGCCCTGCTCTTCTGACAAGTGTAGCACTAAGCCTAGTCTCTGAGATACTAACACACCTTGTCTACTAGTTATTCCTGTGTGTGACCCCTTTTCCTGCCATATTCCTGTTTTGGAGCATATAAATTTACCTAGCACAATGGATGGACAATTTCCCACAATTTCTCCAGCCAGCTTGGTCAATTTGGGCATCCTGAGGCAGTGTAGCAATTGCCTCATTTACACAGGTAACCCTCTACTTCTACACCACACAAACTCAACATGTCTGAGATGCAACTATATTAAAAACCTTGAATCCATGCTCTCTCTCACATGCCAGTCAGTACGTCTGACACTGAGCGGGTTGTCAGCATGCACACCTCACCACCTACTCCACCCAAACCCACATTACACATACCTACATATGCAGAGGTCCTTGCCAGAAACGTACTTAAACACCAGACACCTCCAAACACAAACACAAGCAAGCTACACATAATACTTACTCTGCAGAACACAATACACACAATAGCTCATGTACCAGTGTTTCACCTGTCAAGCCCATAATGCTAAACACTTAACCTAACATTAGTCATAGGTGACTCCATGATGAGACACACAGATGTCCCTCACAAGGCTGGATAAGGAAAAGGTCATGGTTAGCTGTCTGTCAGGTGCCAGGATCCAACATATTGCACATGCACTCAAGTCTCTCAACAACAGGTGCTGTTATGACTCCATCATAGTCCATGTTAGTGTGAATAACTTGAAACGTACCTCTCTGGACTATATAAAGAGAGACATGACTGAACTCTTGGACTGTATGTCTCGGGCAGTTATGTCCCTAGCCTTAAGCAGCATTTTACCTTCACCTAGAATGATGCCTCATTACAAACAAAAAAAAAATGATTGACTTTGGCTTAGTTTTTGGTGTCATTCTAAAGGGATCCAGTATCTGTCAGCCTAGGATGACATGATCAGCAGACCTCGATGCTTTGCCAGAACTGGTCTTCATCTGTCACCTCTGGGATTTCGGCTACTGGCTAAGGCTCTTGCCACCCCTACAGTGCCTTTTTTAGGCAGTGTCACAAGGACAAAAATCCAGAAGTAAAAATACTAAACAAAAACAACCTCAAGGTTGTACTGCTAAATACTATAAGTCTTAACTTGAAACTGTACTCACTGGAAGCAGTCCTCTACATGTCTCCCTGGAGGGGGCACACATTTGTGCAGTCACAGAGACCTGGTTCAAGGCTGTGCAAAGCATCCCAGCCATACTGAGTTACACTTCCTTCCACATGTTCAGACGACAAACTGAAGGCAAGAAAATTAAAGTAGGTGGTATGTCAATATACATCAAAGATAAATACACCTCCAGATTGGTTAAACAGTATGATGCCCTAGAGATACTTCAGGTGCAATTAACTGTTTTTAGGACACCTATTCAAGTCTTTGCCAGTTACAGAACCTCCTCCATGAATCAGGACACTCACTCTGCTTATTTGGATCAACTTGAGTCTATCAAGATACATCCAACACCATGGTTTTGGACTATGGACTACTTTAACTACCCTAGTATTGACTGGTTGAATTATTCATGCTCAAATTCACCTGCTCAAAGTTTCCTCGACTTTGTCAAGTCCAATTCCCTGTAAACAGTATGATGCCCTAGAGATACTTCAGGTGCAATTAACTGTTTTTAGGACACCTATTCAAGTCTTTGCCAGTTACAGAACCTCCTCCATGAATCAGGACACTCACTCTGCTTATTTGGATCAACGTGAGTCTATCAAGATACATCCAACACCATGGTTTTGGACTACGGACTACTTTAACTACCCTAGCATTGACTGGTTGAATTATTCATGCTCAAATTCACCTGCTCAAAGTTTCCTCGACTTTGTCAAGTCCAATTCCCTGTACCAGCTGGGGGCACCAACATCCTGGATCTGGTGCTTACAAATATAAGAGACCACTGGAGCACTCCCACTGTGAGTTCATCCCACTATCAGCCTCACTTGAAGTAATTATCACCCCAGCCCCCAGCCCCCCCCCCCCCCAGCAGCAACTAGACTAAAAAACTTCTCCAAATAAGATTATAACCTCTTATTGGATGGCATAAATAGCTTTACTGCACCTCTCCCCTCAGACAGAACCAGTAACTATGCTGGGCTCTGCACCAATACCCTATACAAGCACCTGCATAACTGCACTGACTCAGCATTACCTGTTAGGACCAAAATAAGCTCTTCAAGGAAGAGCAAACCTGTCTGGTGGACAACTGCCATTAATAGGCTTTACAATAAAAGGAAGAAACTGCTGTCTAAGAGTAAGAAGAAGCAGGCTGAAAACTGGAGACACTCCCTCCTCAGTTTAAATAAGCAAATAAGACTCCTTGTGAAGTCGTCCAAGGCAAACTTTGAATCCAAGTTAGCATCCTCAACAAAGGACAACCATAAGGTACTCTTAATTACATAAGTAACCTAAAAAGTAAAAGCCCAGATTTGCACTGAACTGGTAGTTAATGGTAACACATATACTCAGCAAGTGGACATAGCTAACCTGTTAGCTGATAGGTCTGGTGAAAATTTCACTCTCCTGTCCCCGTCACATATACCTCATGACATCCCTACCACCTTTCCCTCTACCTTGTTTTCTCTAAAGAGCAGGTCAAAACGCCCTCTCTAAGGCTAAAAACACAGCATCAGTAGGATCTGATAACATCCTAGGCTGCATCCTACATGGAGAATCATCATGGACCTTATCAACAAAGATATAGGTAATCTCCAAACACTATATCCTACCTAGTTTGGATTTGTCAAGGGGAGAGCATGCCTGTTAAACCTGGTGGACTTCTTTGAGACAGTCACCAGGTCCCTGGGTGAGAGGAAATCTGTGCATACAGCCTACCTAGACCTAGCCAAGACATTTGACACTATCTCTCACTTAGGCAGCTTTGACAAACTTCCCCAACTAGATACTGACCTTTATATCGTAAGGTGGGTTGCAAACTGGTTCATTGATAGAACCCATACAGTCAAAATAGGGGAGTCCACCTCCAACAGCAGGCCTAAGTGGTGTTCCAAGGAATCGGTCCTGGGACCTCTACTGTTCAGAATTTATTTCTCCAAAGTACAAGCTAAAACCAAGGGACTGTGGCTGACAAAGTTTACTGACTACTGGAAACTGGGTGTGGTCACAGAATCTGCAAATGATGTCAACATCCTTCAAGAAGGTCTTGGGCAAACAAATGATTGGTGCCAAAGTCATGGCCTCAAACTCAATGCAAAAAAGTGTAATATCATCATCCCTTTCGGTAAGAGCGATGTTCTTGCAAATCACTACATCAATGGCAATACCCTAAGTACATACTCAGTGGTGAGAGATCTGGGCACTCAGGTTGACAACAAACTTGCCTTTGATCACCATGTTTCTACAGTGTTAAGAAGGGCATTCTATATGGCTCATCTCATAAGTTAGGGCATTGCCTCGAGAAAAGAAGTTATAACCTCCCTTTACTCTTCACTCATTAGGCCAATAATAGAGTACAACGCCCCTTTTGGTATGTACCTTTCAAAGCACCTGCAACAACTGGAGAGACCACAAAGGCTCCTCACAAGGAAAATTCAAGGTCTTCAGCAGCTATCCTATGTGGATTGGCTAAAATCACACTGTCACTTGATTCTGTTTCATACAGACTACTCAAAGGTGATCTCTGACTCTGTTTAATGGAAATGCTGCACATTCAGAAGTCAAATGGCACATGGGTTACTTTCTCTAAGGACCTAAACCTGGTATGTGACATCAATAGAACCTGCTGGAGGGACAGATTTGACTTCCAGAGGTTACCATGCCTTTAGAATAGACTCCCACTTCAAGTCAAACAGAGCAACTCACCGGCCCTCTTCAAATGCAATCTGAACAACTGGGTGGGTAACCGTAAATTCACCCCAGGGGTTCCACCTGTGTTCCTACTGAACATGGACAATAGGTGCTGATCGTGATAACATGGGTAAATATGGTTAAACTTGTAAGGGCCCTTGGGCCATTAGCCTAATAACTTCCTATGATCCTATGGAGGGGTGAAGGGTGGGGTGGCATATGATCTAATCATACTATTGGTGGGATATGACCTTGTTGTTCTACAGCACACTCTGTGTACTTTTACTGTGTGTTCAGCTGTCATACTATTGTTATTATATTGCTTTTGCTTATTGCTCTCTTACTGGTGAAAATGTGTTTAGTACCAAATTATAGTTGTGTACTACTCTTGGATCTTACTGTGTTTATTTATACTACTTCTTGAGTTCTCATACTTTGCTGTTATAGTTAATTTGTGTATTGCACTCTTACCACTATAATTGTATTCTGTGCTAAACTATGGATGCATACAATGCTCAGATTACACTGTATTACATCAGGTCTACCCTGCAGGTTCAAAGAGTTGCTGCTTCAATGATAATGCATCTTCACCTCACCTAACAAATCTTCTCCTCAGCCAGGTCTATCTAACTAACCTATCTTCTCTGCTTATTGACTGAATTGGCTCAAAATATCATTCTTGACCTTGGTAATTTGACCAAGCTGGCAAACTTGGAAGCCAAGTGTACCCTCTGTCTTTATGTTGCAAGCTTTAATGATCTCAATATTCAGAGGTAAGATCTGTATAATGCTCACCAACAGCCTATTACTACTGGACCAACATGACCTGATTTGTGAGAGGTGCATCTCTCTATCTATATAATCTGAAGGCCATATTCTCATCTAAACAGATGACTATTAAGTAAGACAAAATTAATCATATCTTCACAAGCTCACACTAAACCAAAATATACTAAGGCTGTATTGGGGTGTTGTGGGGACAGAGTTGCTGCTGGGGTGGTGTGGATGGGGTACGGTTGTTGGAGATAATCTGAGAGCTAGCAAGGGATTGGATAGCTTCTGTGAAGTATCTATTAAATTGTGTTGCTATGTTATCACAGTTGCTGGTTGTTGCTAGAGAGGGGGTAGTAGATTTGCCTGGTAGAAGTATATTATTAACTGCAGACCAGAACTTTTCAGGGTTATTGTGGTGTTTTTCTGGATATTGTGATAGTAGTTGATTTTGTCTAATTTAACTTCTTTTTTTGATTGAAATATACTAAGGCTGTAAAAGAACCATTCTCAATGGGTCCAAGAATCAAGACTAAAGAGCCTTGTCAGCAACCCACTAACACAATCTTAACCATACACTCATAATTTAGTAAGTCACCAGGCTGCAGACTACAAACCATACTCTACTACTAGGTGTGCTCTTCCAACTAGAAATGTCCCAGTAACTGATGATTCCACCCAGGCATGCTGATTCTACACTTACTAGGCAGAACAGACACAGGGGGCCAGGGAACTGCCTATCCAGTGCCAGGCTTCATGACATTATAAGGGCCCTACAGTCCTTCAAATGGGGCAAAGTGGTGCCTTATAGAGGTATGAATAACCTGAGGCATTCAACTCAGAAGGACATGCAGGCAGACATGTTGGAGCTGACTATGAATGTATCAAATGCAGTTAAGGCAATGGACATGATTGGAATCCTGCCTTCACCCAGAATACCCAAACAGAAAGTAAATGGTGTCCTTGTAGGGGGATTCAGTGCATGTCAGACTGGGCTAAGAGCTTTGTTAGCCCAAACTATTTTGCCATGGATGACCTGCACCTTTCATTCCATGGATTTTGCATACTTGCCAAAGCACTTGCTCTCACCATAGTGCATTCTAGGAACAATTCACCAGCGGGATATTCCAACTTAAAGAAGTTTGTACTAAATTTCAATCTGGACCACTTCAAGGCAGCCTGGCTCACTGCCAGAAGTCATAAAAAATTTCTGGATCTTGATGCTCTCCTGCAATTTCAATACATCCATATCTATTTTGAAACACAGACTTATTTTCATTGTAAAGACAGCACCCTCTCTTTACAGAGTTTCAGTGCCATCATGCATTCAGGCCTACTAGAAACTATGGGTGAGAACCAATATTTGTCAAAAACCCAATTATCTCTGCACATACTCCCTGTGATCCACAAACAGAACGTGTTGAACTTCAAATTAGCCTAAATATAGCAAATTATCATTTCATATTTGATTACAGGTCAATTTCTATGGTCCCAGAGGACCATAAAAGATGTCTAAATGTGCTTGCAAACTACTTATTAATAAAAAAAAATACCTCTCTGATCAGTGATTTCAGATATCAATTAACCGGAGTACATAAGCCACAAAGATTGGGTAAGCTCAAATATTCCTAGGCTCGATAAATACTAGTTCTCTTGTGCAGTTGGTTAACTAGTCAACAAGGAGCAAAAATCTTCTTGCCCACATTCTCAGTAACTTTGTATTCATTTGCATTAGTCTTATAGTATCCTCATCTTTGGTCAAATCAGATCATAAATCAGCCATTTCCTCCTTTACATCATCTAAATCCATCACAGTGAGCATCTCTGAATTCAGGGATGTTAAAAAGCAAAACTATTAAAATAAATGATGAGCTGTCAAAGTTCAACTTCAGGATTTCCTGCTGAAAGTAATTATAATATATGCCAATGAATTTTACTCTCATCTAACAAACAGCATAAAAATAGAAGTTATGTCCTTACCATAACGTTCCATGTGGAGTGTTCATCTCGCCTTTGTTCTTACACATGGGTTCGGAGCCGATCCTCGGCTCCGTGTCGGCCGCTTGCAAGCTCTGCATCGAGAAGAAGCTCGAGACAACCTAATACCCACAATCCCCCTCTGCCTTTACCTCAGATCTAGTTTGCAAGCAAACCAGCAGTCAGAGAGAGAACACTCATGCCAATATCACATATGCACAGAAATTAAGAGTCTATATATATAAATATATATATATATATATATATATACATGTTAACTATATATACAACAACTGCAATGCAGAAGCAGAATGCCCCAGACCAGGCACCAAACTGAACGTTCTTCCTAAGGGTGGGAGGGTGGGAATGTAAGAACAAAGGCGAGATGAACACTCCACATGGAACGTTATGGTAAGGACATAACTTCTATATGTGATAGTGTTCAATCTCGCCGTTTGTTCTTACACATGGGTAGCGTCCCTAGCTCCTTGTTCCTGAGGAACTCACGGAAGGACGTTCTTGAGCACAGTGGAACCAAAGGTTGCCCTGTCCCTAGAAACCTTGTCTACCTTATAATGAGAAATGAATGTATGTGGTTTAGACCAAGTAGCAGCCGCACAAATAGCGTCTAGTGGTAGGCGAGCTGCATGAGCCAGGGATGTAGACACTGACCTTGTGGAATGTCCTTTGGGTTTGTGCAAAAGAGTTTGATCTGAAGAATCATAGACATAGATGATACAATCAGTTAACCACTTAGAAAGAGTTCTTTTAGTAACCGCTACTCCTTTTCTGTTATCAGCAAAGGCTACAAAAAGTTGATCAGATTTCCTGTGATCTTTTGTTCTATCCAAGTAAAACCTTAGTTGTCTGTGGACATCTAATTTGTGCAACATATACTCCATTTTATTGGAGTGATTCTTGAAGAAAGTGGGTAATTCAATGGACTGATTAATATTGTTAATAGAACAAACTTTAGGAAGGAAGGATGAATTAGTGCGAAGAGAAACTCTGTCAGAGTGAAAGATCAAATAAGGGTGTTTAATGGAGAGAGCCTGAAGTTCAGATACTCGCCTAGTGGATGTAATGGCTACCAAAAAGAGAGTCTTCCACGACAAAAATTTCAATGGGCAAGAGGAGGCTGGTTCAAAGGGGGGCAGCATCAACTTCGATAATAATAAGTTTAGACTCCAAGGTGACGTAGGAGATCTAATTGGTGGTCTAATATGAAAAACCCCTTTTAAAAAGGCTTTACAAAGTCTGTGGGCCATAACAGGAGCCCCACATTCTTCCACATGGAAATTAGAAATGGCAGCCAATTGAACTCTTAATGTGGCAGGAGAAGCACCCTGATGGAACAAGTCTGTTAAAAACTCTAATATTTTATTCAAAGGAGCTATAACAGGGTCCACTTGCTGTGTATTCGCCCAGTATACAAAGCGCTTCCATTTACTAGTATATGTTTTAGTAGTGGAAGCTTTATGAGAAGCCACTAATATATTCTGAACTGCAGGCGAAAGAAGATCAGACCTGGCTAAGTTGGGAATTGGAGCAGCCAAGCTGCTAGATGGAGGGACAAGAGCGAGGGGTGGGGAGCCCCTGACGAGTGAGTCAATAGATCTGGCTCTG
Organism: Protopterus annectens; assembly: GCF_019279795.1. Classification (NCBI taxonomy): domain Eukaryota; kingdom Metazoa; phylum Chordata; order Ceratodontiformes; family Protopteridae; genus Protopterus; species Protopterus annectens. The sequence goes on from NC_056737.1 coordinate 621,680,310, forward strand.
GGTCCAGGATCCAGGGTCCCCGAATGCAGTGTGTCATGAGGAAGGGGAACCAAATTTGACGAGACCAGAATGGGGCAATGAGGATTATTGTCCTGTGTAGGTTGTTGGCTTTCTGGAGAAACTTTGAGATCAGGGGGAAGGGAGGAAATGTGTACAGGAGACGCGGGGGCCAATCGTGAATCAGGGCGTCCCTGGGGACTTCCCCTGGAGGGGGTAATAGGGCAAAGTAGCTCCTGCATTTGGCGTTCATTGGAGACGCAAACAGATCGCAGGAAGGCTGGCCCCACATGCGAAAAATCTTTTTCGCAACTGACTGTTTTAGGGACCACTCGTGCGGTAACAGTATTGCTCTGCTCAGCCTGTCGGCTATGACGTTGGATGACCCCGGGATGTGCGTTGCTATCAGAAAGCGACCCGTGGACTCCGCCCATTGCCAGATTCTCATGGCCTCTCTGCATAGCTGATAGGACTTGGTTCCCCCTTGCTTGTTTATGTACCAGACTACCGACATGTTGTCCGTCTGAACTGCAATAGTTCCCAGAGGAAGAAGGGGAGCAAAGTGTTGCAACGCTAGAAACACTGCCCTCAACTCTAGAACATTGATGTGCAGATTGTACTCTAAATTGGTCCATTCGCCTTGGACTGTCTGTCCCTGAAAGATGCCCCCCCACCCTATCAGGGAAGCGTCCGTGGTCACCGTAACTGTAGGCGTGGGTAGCACAAATGGTCTCCCCTTGGAAAGGTTGCAAGTCTGAAGCCACCAGTTTAGGTGTGTTTTGCATGTGTTCGTTATAAGAATCTCGTGTGTTAGAGGTAGTTGTTGGAACGACCATTGTGCAAACAGTAGCCATTGTAGGACTCTCATGTGCAGTCTTCCCAAGGGTATTGCAATAAGAGAAGCTGACATGAGTCCCAAAACCTTCAGTACCAGTTTTGCTGGGGATTTCCTGGACAAGAGAAGAAGACGTATGTGAGTCTGAAGTGAAAGTATCCTTTCTGGAGGAAGTCTTAGAATTAACTGATGTGTATCTAATTCCGCTCCTATGAATAAGATACGCTGTGATGGCTGTAGTAAGGATTTTCCGAAGTTTACGGAAATTCCTAGGTGAATACACAGTTGAAGAGTGTAGTCTCTGGCCTGTACTAGTTGACGCTGGGTGGTGGCAGAAAGGAGCCAGTCGTCCAGATACGGAAACACCTGGAATCCTAGGCGTCTCAAGTGAGACGCTACCACTGCCATGCATTTGGTGAAGACCCTGGGGGCTGAGGTCAGACCAAAGGGCAGGGCTCGAAACTGAAAGTGACTGGCACCCAGCGGAAGCGCAAATGATCTCTGGATGCCCTGGCCATTTTGATGTGGTAGTATGCATCCTTCAGATCTATTGAGCACATCCAGTCGTCCTTCTGTAAGAATGGAAGGATCGATTGAAGCGTGACCATTCGGAACTTTTCTTTCTTGACGAAGGTATTGAGGTCGCTTAGGTCCAGAATGGGCCTCCAGTCCCCTGTTTTCTTTGGAACTAAAAAGAACCTTGAGTAAGTTCCGAATCCTCTTTGGTCCGCTGGGACTGGTTGGATGACTCTTTTTCTAGCAGCTTTGAAATTTCTATAGCTGCTGGCTCTCTCAGATGGGGCGGTACATCTGGGAGTCTTTTCTTTGGAATGGGATAGGATAGAAATGGTATATTGTAACCTCTGGTAACCACGCTTTTTACCCACTTGTCTGTAGTTATGTTTTGCCAGGCCTGAGGGTATAAAGCTAAGCGACCCCCGACTGCCTCCAGAGCAGGACAGTCGGGCCTCCTCTCAGGAGTGCTGGAAAGGTTTACCAGGAGTGTATCCCTGTCACCTTGATTCTGCGGACCCCTCTGCCGCCAGGGCGGCGTCTTCCACCTCTGCCCCTCCTCTGCCTCTAGAAGGGCATCACCCTGTGTGCCTGGGAAAGATCCTTGGGGTTTTCGAAACCACATTTTTCCACCACGTTGCCCTTTGGGGTACGGTCTGGTTGGGGTGGAAAAACGGACTCCGACAGCAGACAGAGTCTTTCCCTCCTGCTCACACCGGGTAAGGGTCTCCTTTACTTTGGGGCCAAAAAGAGTGCCACCGTCGAATGGGGCATTAGTAAAGGAAGACTTGAAGGCTTCCAAATGAACATAAGCGCATCCAGGATTGTCTGCGAAGAGCAATCGCTGAAGCTGCTGCCCTACTCGAACCTTCGGCTGCGTAAGAGATCAGCCTCATGGACGAGTTCACAATGGATGTAAGGGTATTAAGTTGCGCTGTCACTTTCTCTGAGACAGCAGCATCTGTAGTACCCTGGAGGGTATCTCCCAACTCTTTGACTAGATCCCTCTGTAGTCGTGTAAAGTGGGTCAAATAGTTCAGGGATCGCATGGAAAAAGCCGCTGAACTAAAAATGCGCTTCCCATACCTGTCCATAGTCCTAGAATCTTTATTAGGGGGCTGGACAGATGAGGAAGATTCCGACATCTCCTTTTTCGTGGCCGCTGCCACCACCATAGCATCCACTGGAACTCCTTTTGTCAAGTAAGTCTTGTCCTGGGGTGCAGTGATATACTTATTAGGCTTCCTAGGGACTGGTTCCACTGTGTCAGGAGCCTCACGCCTTCGAGCAATAAGTTCCATTAATTCATCGAAGGGCGGAGTGACCCAGGAGGAGGAAGGGCGAGCACCGAATGCCTTCAGCAAAACTGACTCATCCTCAGAAGGGGGGAGGGCTTGCCAATCACCTCTCTGCTTTAGGATCTCCAGGATGTCAGAAAAAGAGACATCCTCTGAGGGTGACTTTGGGGACCCTTCTGACTCATCTAAGTCAGTGTCCGATGTCAAAGATTCTTGTGGAGAATCTAAGTGTCTCCTCTTACACAATCTTTTCCTCGGAACTTCTTCGGGGGGAGCATCCGAAGAAGCCTCCGAGGAAGAGGGGGCACCCTCCAGGGGTGGCTGAGACACCGGTGCTCGACGCTTGGATGTAGCCGTGGGTGCAGAGGAGGATAACGGCCCTTTATGGGGAGGAGAGGTTACTTCTACTGATGTGGTTGTCTGGGTAGACAACACCTTCCTCATGAGATCGAAGGCCCCCGGGTCCCGAGTCGAAGAATCTCCCAGTTCCGAAGAAATGGGAAGAATCCCCGAGACAGGCACCAAAGGCATCGACCCCGAGGACGGAGCCGAATCGATCCGCGCCGAGGCCCCGAGGGGAAGAGTCGGAACCGAAACGTCGGTTCGACTCTCGGCCCCGGAACCAAGGACAGATCGTCGGCTCCGAGACTCCGGTACCGGATCCGACGGAGTCGAGGTGAGAGGAACAGACCGAGAAAAGGACGGTTCTGGACCCGAGGGCTCCACAATCAGAAGATCAACCTCTTCCGGCTCCAAAGACTGGACAGGTCTCGGAGGAGGAATGGATGGAGACAATGGGAGGCCTTCAAGTTTCGACACCAACTGGGTGGAAACCGAAATAAGTTTGGATAGGGCCAAATGCTCCAATAACTTCTGCACCACACGATCCACATCGATATCGGAGAGCTTAGAAGAACGGGTCGAAGGAACCGAAGACGGAGCCGACCTCAATAGAGTCGAGGGAGGGAGCTCCATCACCGGTTCCAAGACTCGAGGCTCGGGAACTGACAACAGTTGAACACTCGGCCCCGAAGTCTGTGGAACCGGTGATCTAACTTTACTCGAAGAGCTCGGAGCCGATGACTTGGGCTCCCACGTCTTCGATTCCTTCGAGGATTTGGATGCCTGGTCTGAAGCATCCAGAGCCTCCTGAAAGGAAGGTTTTAATAACCCCCTGTCCATGAGTTTCCTGCGCCTATCTGTCATGACCCTCCCACTAAAAGAGTGACAAATTGAACAGTCCTCTTGTAAGTGGAGAGGGCCAAGGCAGTAGACACAGGAACTATGGTTGTCAGTAACTGACATTTTTTGGCCACACTGGCAACGTTTAAAACCTGATTTAATTTTCTCAGACATCTTAAAGAAGAACAGGTAAGAGAAAAAAAATCAAGTCCAGTAGAGTAGACAAATCCAGTAAAAAAGGTCGAATCCGATATATAAGTCAGTCCGGTTGTCAAATTCAAGTAAGGGGTGGAAGGCCCCGAAAAACTCTAACAAGTTTAATTAAACTTAACGGTACCGAGTATTTCTACCTTACCACACACACATACACTATGTCACCAAAAAGTACTTTTAGAATAATTTTTTCTCAAAAATAACAATAATAAAGTTATTTCTTATCTGAAGTTGCTCGAGCTAGATCCCAGTGATGCGAACGCAGCAGCGGCAAACTAGATCTGAGGTAAAGGCAGAGGGGGATTGTGGGTATTAGGTTGTCTCGAGCTTCTTCTCGATGCAGAGCTTGCAAGCGGCAACACGGAGCCGAGGATCGGCTCCGAACCCATGTGTAAGAACAAACGGCGAGATTGAACACTATCACATCAAGTGGTCACAATCAGCACCAAACATACTGGGTAACAAAAATAAACCACATTGGGGGATGCCAGCATTAATATGCTCCATAATGGAAGAAACAAAAACTAATGCCCACAACAAATCAGAAGTTACCCAGACTAATGACTCTTTTTAAAGAGAACAAAAATCTGAAAGTTACCATAAGGAAGATTAAAGTAGGACAGGATGTAAAAAAGACAAGGATAATTAGAAATCCTTCTTTAACGACATCAGACAATTAAGAAATAGGCTTCAGAAGTTATCTGAATCAATTCATTATAGTATTACACACTTTTATTTTTTCTTGGTACATCCTTATCTCTTCATTTGTCCATTCATTCTCTCTCTCTCTCTCTCTCATTCATTTTGATTAAATTCCATTATTTCTTATAGTTTTCCTTAAACATATTCATCACCAACTTATTCACTTTTCTACTTATCCATCTCAGAACTATACACTTTTAAGAAATGCTCCATACAGTATCAAATTCAATAAACCCAAATCCCCCTGGTCTTTTTCCATATACAAAACTCCTCTTTTGACTGGATTCAATCTGGATCACCAGATAAATTGAAAAATATCAATAAATTATTTTTCCATATCTCTTGGAATCATAAATAGGATGGTTTCCCAGCCATACTGAATTTAGCAAATATACTTTTTTTATATAAAGACAACTTATACCTGCTCCACGTAAATAAGTCCATGTAAATTTCTCAAGATTTTTCTCCCATTGCTCTTTTATTTCATACTCTCCAAAATACCTAATGTTGTTGGTTTCCCAAATTGTACACATTCCAAATCTTTCTTACCTCCTAAATCTTTACATTTCTCTTTATTAATATTCAAATCGACTTCTTATAATCTATCATACAGATTTCTAATCACTTTCCCAACTTCTTTTCCAATTTTGCTATTAATATTATCATCAGCATTAAGATATAACAGGATACTTTACCACTCATTTCTTGTATACATTTACCCTTATCCACCTCCTCATTTAATCCTTTTATCACACTATTCATAACCATTATAAACAAACAAAAAAACTACTCAGTGGGCATCCCTATTTTACACCTCTTTCCATCTCTATTTTTCACTAAACCAACCATTTACTAAAACTTCTGTTTTAGTATTTTTATATACTGATTTGCATACTCTCTCTGCTTTTATACTAAAATTATATTCTTCCATTAATTGCCATAATATTTCATGCTCTAATGAATCAAATAATTTATATCTGCCACTATTAATTTTGACATTTAATATCTACTATTTTCCTAATTATCATTAATCTCATGAATTCCGTTTCTTCTAACCCCATACAAATTTTCTGTTACACAATGTAGTTTATCTTCTAATCATTTCTGTATTACTTTCATGAATAACTTATAATCAATTATTCAGCATTACAGGTCTCCAATTTTCAATTTCATTATTCTCACTTTTTCTATATAGATCTTATCATACCCTCACATATTTCTTCATAATTTATCTATCACTTAACCACTCATTAAATGATTTTAATATTTCTTTTTGCCATATCATTACATTTGCATACATTTGATATCTTATGCCATCCAATCCAGCTGCAGTATCTACATTTACGCTCTATTACCTTATCTATCTCAGCTATTATGATTTGCTGTTCTAATTCTTTGTTTCTTCTGTAAACTGTTTTACCTTCCACATACTTTATCTTTTTAAGGCTCTTTATTTTGCCATCCCTTTCACATAATTAACTACAATATACATTATTTTAGATTGCTCTTTTTCAAGTTTACCATCACTATTTTTTATTTCTCTCATTACACCATTGTCTTCAAGCTTAGTACTTAAATATGGTGATACTTCTTCCTTCTTTCCCTGCAAAAAATATCTTTGCTGTATGATAGCTCCAATTTTCTCTTGATTTTTTTCACAGATTTCTTCTTCTTTACTAAAATAATCTTTTTTCATTCCTATTTAAACTACTCAAAACATCTTTTTGAATTCCCCATATTCCTTTTTATCTTTTCATTTTTTCTTATTCTGTAATATTAAATACAGCTCATACTTTTCTTTAAATATTTTTCAACATTCTGACCAATTCTTATAAAAACATTTCATTGTTAAATGAACTTTCCATAATCGTATCATATCTTCCTGATTATTCTGAATACCTTTTCCTATTTTAATAAATTTGATTTTCATCTATCTCAGTCCATATAGCTAAATGATCTGAAAAACCCATCTCTGCTACATGTTTAATTATAAAAAAACAACACAGACTCCGATCTGGCTAGAATAACTCCAAAAACGTTTAACGTGAAGCGTTTTTCGTCTTCCACCTTTGGAAGACTTCATCAGACAAAAGAAACAAACAGAGTTTTAAAAGGAAAAAAGCGCCAAAGCAAAGCACAGTAATTGGATTCAGCCACCATTCAATTAACTAATTAAATACTAAGTTAAATAATTAAAAGTGTTCTGCATCAAAAAACTTTTTCTTATGCTTAAAACTTTCATTTTAGAAAAAACAAAATGCAAAACTGTACTCTAACATAAAGTATAGAAATACTGAATGAAAAGCATAAATGTAGGAAAATTTAGTTTTAAATATATGCTTGGAGTGTAAAAGAAGAAAAGAACGTAATAATAATAATAAGTATAAAATGAGTACAAATATAACAACAGACTACTGCTCACAACACCAAGAGGTGACAGTGTCTGAAGCAAAAATGTCAATAACTATGGACAGGGTGTCAAATACCTAAAAGTACAAATACATACAGTGAACTGTATTCTAAGACCTTAGAGGATCTGTGTTCTAAAAATGTTGAAAAATGTAAAGACAAATTTTTAGTACTAGACTATAAAAATGTGCAAAGGAACTCAAGACGAAAAACAGGAATAAACTACAACAGTTGCTACCTTTTGCTAACAAGAAATGAAATACTGCATGTGTCACCTCAATAGACTTCTCAACTTCAAAATACAAGTCAAAGATGTGACCTCATTTAAACCAGGGGGAGTGTAGGAATTCAGCCTAAGCTGCCAAACAAGTTCACGTTGCTCAAACAGTAACTGATGTGGTCCACCTTTTTCATCAACCACTACCTGATCTATCACTTTAAACAAAAAAGCATGAGTAGGATTCACATTACAGTGTCTCGCTAGGGCATTGGTACTACTCTTCTTCCTTATATGATATGTGTGTTCATAAATCCTTTCTTTTAATTTCCTGTCAGTTTTGCCATGTAAAAAGCCGGACATGACTGACAGGAAGCCACGTAAACCACTGATTTAGAACTACAATTGTACCAGCCTCTGGCTTTAAACATGTGTTGATTCACTGTGAAACTAGACCCTGTAGAAATGAATTTACAATAATTACATGCCTCACATTTGTATGTGCCCTCTGTTCTAGTGGGTTTCATAATCGTACTTTCCATGATACTTTTTAGATTTCTACCTTTTCTAAAAATAATAACTGGTTTGTCACCTAATTTCTCTACTAAATCCTTCTCAAAGGTCAATAAGTGCCAATTTCTTCTAAGGATGTTGCTAATGAACTTCGCTTCCAAAGTAAAAGGGGTAATAAAACTCTTCTTGTAACAAACCAAGTCTGTACCTGTTGAGCCCCCGACTACTGGTGGTGAACTTATACTGGGCACCACCACACTCAATTCTTCTTCCACATCCAAAACTAAATCTCCTTCTTTTACGGTAAGGGTCTTACTATCTAGCACGTCAAGCATTCTGTTGTCATAGTCATCATTGTCCATGAACACCAAACCTCCACCTTTTTTCCGGTTTCAAAAACCGGACCGGTAAGGCTCTGACCAATCTCAAAGCTTCAGCTACATCCTCAGTTATGTTCTTAATAACATTTTTTCTAGCACTCATACGTAGAGACCTCAAATCGGAATCACACATGTGCTCGAACAAAGATAGAGTGGGGCACACTGGTAGGTTGTACGTACTAGCCACTCTTAAAGGGTCATTGATGTAAGCCATACCTCCAAAAATTACAGACAAGTTCAATTTTCGAATCTATAATTTCAAATCAATCAAAACCCCTGGTAAGTCAAAATGTTCCTCGGGTACGAAAGTCAAACCCTTACTGAAAAGTTCACACAACTCCTGGCAAATGGTGTAACTTGAGAAATTGTACACCTTGAAGTCACCACTACCATTCAACAAAATGACAGGTACGTTAGTTATCTGTTGCACTTGTGATTCTCCTTCGTATGAGTGCTAGAAAAAATGTTATTAAGAACATAACTGAGGATGAAGCTGAAGCTTTGAGATTGGTCAGAGCCTTACCGGTCCGGTTTTTGAAACCGGACAAAGGTGGAGGTTTGGTGATCATGGACAATGATGACTATGACAACAGAATGTTTGACGTGCTAGACAGTAAGATCTACGTGAGGTCCAGCCTTAATGAAATGAATATTGCTTATAAAAGAATCTTTTCCTTCCTTAGGGATTTGTTGATAGAAGGGTTGATCAGTGTTGACGTTTATAATTGCCTTGTGATTTTGAAGCCATGAACACCCAATTTGTCCAATGTTTGACCTGCTAGATAGTAAGATCTACGTGAGGTCCAGCCTTAATGAAATGAATATTGCTTATAAAAGAATATTTTCCTTCCTTAGGGATTTGTTGATAGAAGGGTTGATCAGTGTTGACGTTTATAATTACCTTGTGATTTTGAAGCCAAGAACACCCAATTTGTTTGGTTTACCTAAACTACATAAAAACATTGAAAATCCTTGTATGAGGGCTTTGGTGAATGCAAGGTCTTCTATTACATATGCATGCTCTAAGTTTGTGGATGACTTATTAAAGAAATATGTAGTGAGGGAGGAACAGATATGCAAAGACTCAGGCTTTTTTGAAAAATTTAGAAAAATGTATATTTCATGACAACATTTTTTTCTTAACAACAGACGTGATGGACCTTTATTTCTCCATCCCACATGACATAGGGTTAGAATATATCACCAAGAAACTTATTTCTTATGGAGCAGAGAGTGATGAAATACATTTGATTCAAGAATTACAGGATGTGATTTTGAATAACAACTACATCAGGTTCAATGGCAACATCTACAAGCAAGTGGTAGGAGTAGCGATGGGTTCCCCATGTGAGGCAAGTTATGCTAATTTAGTTCTAGCACAGTGGGAACATGAACACATATTTAGTAAAGACATCCATAAGAAAGTAAAGCTTTACAATAGGTTTTTGGATGATATTTTCATCATGTTTCAAGGGAGTGCAGATGACGCATGTAGCTTTGTGGAGGCATTAAACAACAGTACTTCTTTCTTAAGATTCACACACACATACACACATACAAAGTGGACACTATCAGTTATTTAGATGTGGAATTGTTAAGGGACACTGTACGTAAAGGCTATTTAGCTAACATTTTCAGGAAGCCTACATATTCCAACACGTTGTTGCACTTTTCCAGTTGTCACCCTTCCATCAGAAGAAATCTGTCCTAAAGGGACAGTTCGTAAGAGCAGCTCGAATGACTTCTGAAAACACGTCATTTGATGATGAATGTATCTTGTTGAAGCACATGTTTATGAGTCGTGGTTACCCAGAGTCGTTAGTTGATGGGGTAGTAAGAGAGGTTTGTAGTAAGAGACTGTCAGGTATTTTTAATCCCATCCTTACCGTAAAAGAAGGAGATTTAGTTTTGGATGTGGAAGAAGAATTGAGTGTGGTGGTGCCCAGTACAAGTTCACCACCAGTAGTCGGGGGCTCAACAGGTACAGACTTGGTTTGTTACAAGAAGAGTTTTATTACCCCTTTTACTTTGGAAGCGAAGTTCTTTAGCAACATCCTTAGAAGAAACTGGCACTTATTGACCTTTGAGAAGGATTTAGTAGAGAAATTAGGTGACAAACCAGTTATTATTTTTTAGAAAAGGTAGAAATCTAAAAAGTATCATGGAAAGTACGATTATGAAACCCACTAGAACAGAGGGCACATACAAATGTGAGGCATGTAATTATTGTAAATTCATTTCTACAGGGTCAAGTTTCACAGTGAATCAACACATGTTTAAAGCCAGAGGCCGGTACAGTTGTAGTTCTAAATCAGTGGTTTACCTGGCTTCCTGTCAGTCATGTCCGGCTTTTTACATGGCAAAACTGACAGGAAATTAAAAGAAAGGATTTATGAACACACATATCATATAAGGAAGAAGAGTAGTACCAAAGCCCTAGCGAGACACTGTAACGTGAATCCTACCCATGCTTTTTTGTTTAACGTGATAGATCAGGTAGTGGTTTATGAAAAATGTGGACCACATCAGTTACTGTTAGAGAAACGTGAACTTGTTTGGCAGCTTAGGCTGAATTCCTACACTCCCCCTGGTTTAAATGAGGTCACATCTTTGACTTGTATTTTGAAGTTGAGAAGTCTATTGAGGTGACACATACAGTATTTCATTTCTTGTTAGCAAAAGGTAGCAACTGTTGTAGTTTATTCCTGTTTTTCGTCTTGAGTTCCTTTGCACATTTTTATAGTCTAGTATTAAAAATTTGTTTTTAAATTTTTCAACATTTTTAGAACACAGATCCTCTAAGGTCTTAGAATACAGTTCACTGTATGTATTTGTACTTTTAGGTATTTGACACCCTGTCCATAGTTATTGACATTATTGACATTTTTGCTTCAGACACTGTCACCTCTTGGTGTTGTGAGCAGTAGTCTGTTATATTTGTACTCATTTTACACTTATTTTTATTATAGCAGCTGGAGAGACCACAGAGGTACCTAACCAAGAGGATTACTGGCCTCAAACAGTTGCCCTATGCAGCACGATTGAAAAAGATAAAACTGTTCTCTGTTGCATACTGCCTTCTCAGAGGCAATCTCTGTCTAACGTACAGAGCCATGTCCAGCCCAGAATTGTTGAACATGCTCCATCTTAGCAAAACCAAATCTACTCGAACTACACGCTCTAGGGATATAAACCTCAACACAACAATGAACAGAACATGCTGAAGGGATAGATTCCCTTCGCAGAGACTTCCCTTACTATGGAACAGGGTCCCGATCTACATAAGACAGAGCCCCTCACTATCACTCTTCAAGAGGAACCTTGATGAGTGGATGGGTAACAGAAAGTTCACACCGGGGATCACACCAACAGCACTACTAGATAGGGGCCAAGGGTACTAGCTGCTAGTACAAGGGTCTAGGGACCTACTAAAGGGGAGGTGAATACCGCACAACGTGGCTGGGCTAATATATGCCTTAGGGCAGATAGCCCAGTACCAACCTATGAACCTATTACATTATTTTCTTCTTTTACACTCCAAGCATATATTTAAAACTACGTTTTCCTACATTTATGCTTTTCATTCAGTATTTCTGTACTTTATGTTAGAGTACAGTTTTGCATTTTGTTTTTTCTAAAATGAAAGTTTTAAACAGAAGTTTTAAATGAATGATTTTATTTTGCTGATATGAGCTTTTTTAACACAAGAAAAAGGTTTTTGACTTAACTTTTAACTTAGTATTTAATTGGTTAATTGAATGGTGGCTGACTCCAATTACTGTGCTTTGCTTTGGCGCCTTTTTCCTTTTAAAACTGTGTATGAAGTTTTTTTCTTTTGTCTGATGAAGTCTTCCAAAGGTGGAAGATGAAAAGCACTTCACATTAAACTTTTTTGGAGTTATTCTAGCCAGATCGGAGCCTGTGTTGTTTTTTCGTTTTGGAGAGTTTGTTGTTCCAGTTATTTTCACATGTTTAATTATAACTTTTATAGTTTTAGACAGAAGAAAATAATCAATTTATGTTTGAAATCCCACCTTCCAATATGCATTATCACTTAAATTATATAATTTCAGATTTCTACATTTTATTATCTCTTCCATTGCCTTATCTATTCTACATTTTTGCTTATTTTAAATTACAGTTAAAATCTCCTGTTACTATAATGTCCATATTCACTCTGACATAATTTAATATAGCCAAAAAAATTTTTTTTCCTATTTTTTAGTAGCAATATATTGCTTATGTGTTATATAATCTACATATGTTTCCTATCCATCTAAAATCCACTTCCGTCAATCTTCCTAATCTTACTAATGTATAATCTAAAATTTGTATTCCTTTCCTATAAAGTATGGCAATACCTGAACATTTTTTGTGTCCCAAATTCCACATTATACCACCTGGCCATAATACATGTTTGTTCTCTTTCTTCTTTATTCAAAATCCTAATATCTTCTAATACTATCAGATCCACCCACAGCTTTTCCACCATTCTATTATTCCAATTCTCCTAGATAAGTTCATAATACTATTAACATTAATAGAGAGAATTCCAAAATTATTTACTACTCTTTTTTTTAATTTACAGAAAATAGTTTTAATTATCCATTTCCCTTTTTTTTAACTTTTATTCCTGATTTTCTTTTCCTATTTTCCCCAATCATCTTAACTACTTTCCAAATGTATATAATCCTTATCACTAATTTCTGTTCCAGTCTCTTTCTCCCCTTCCCCCTTTATGTATATTGTCAAAAATCTCTTCTTGATTTATGGCCTTACTTTTTCCTTTTTCTTTTTGTTGATATTCCAGTTGTATTATTTATACTCTATATTTTGTTGTTCATCTTCACTTTCTAACTTCCTCTCCTTTTTACAGTCCAGCCATACATGTCCTGTTTGCTCACATTTATAACATACTGTTTTACAATTCTTTGCATTATGATCAGTTTCCCATATAAATAACATATTTTCTTATTGCAATCATTTACAAAATATCCCTCCCACAGAAAAAAACATGTTTTCAGTTGCCCCTCTATATTTAACAACTTTGTGTCCATCAGCATTAATCATACCAGGAATATGTACAGTTTTACCATTCTCCATTTTCAAAATCATATTACTGTCCCAAACTCCTATCCAAAGTCCGCTATTATCAAACACTTTTGAAATCTCCTTTAGTTCACTGCAGACATTTTTAATAAATATTTATTTATTTTACATTTGTTTACTGGGAAAGTCCAACTGGACACAGGTCCATTTTCAGTGGATGCCCGGGTTGAAAAGATCCAGTATTACAGTACAAAAGTTACAGAAGTTGATAGATATATGAGACATTTTTAATGTTTTTACACAAAAGTTGCATAATGATAGGCTAAACTGTTCACAATCTGTAAATATTTATATAATATAATTAGGAACAAAAAAGATTACATAATGATAGAGCAAACAGTTCATTTTATAAAAATATTTGCATAATATATACAATTGACTGAGCAAGGGGTAGGCGTTATGACAGATTGACAGATGTGGACAGATACTGGAGAAAGATCACTTAAACAGAGTTGAGGTAGGGCCTGACCAGGACTGTTGCAAGAGCAAAGCCAGGTGTCTGTCAAGTGAGATTTCATAAGTATTTTAAATTGTAAAATGGAGCAGCTGGAGGTTATAGAAGTTGGTAATCTATTCCATATTTTAGGAATGACATTTGAAGAGAGAGATTCCCCAGCTGAGTTGTTAGCTTTAGTAATGGTTAGGAGGAGTCTGTCACTGAAACTTAGTGTTCTAATAGCACTGTATGGTTGTATACGATTTTGTAGAGCAGGGTTTTTTTCTGGGTGATGCAAAGGTTAACTGGTTAAAATGAAGCAGATGAGGAAGTTCTATCCATTTTAGCGATTTGACAGAAGTATAGTGATATGACCTATATGAAGCATCAGTGGCAAATTTGGAAATTTTACTGTAACAAGATTCCAGTTTGTTTAGATCAGTTATGTGAAGGTTGGTTAAAACTGTGGAGGCATACAGGATGGTTGACAGGAGATGAGTATGAGCGATGACTTTTGTATTTCTAGTCAGAAATTGTATGTTTCTGTATAGAAGACCTAGTTTATTGTGGACATTTTTAATGGTCTGAGCATTATGAATATAACATTTCAAGTTGTCAATTACTACCCCTAGCAGTTAAGTGTGAGCTGAGGGTGTGATAATAGTTTTGTTTTTGGATAGGATATTGAAAGAAATGGAAGATGATGGAGATCTTGATGGATGGAAAAGGAGGAGCTTGGTTATGTTGGGATTTAAAATGAGTTGAGAGTTAGTAAGCCATGATTCCACAGAAAGAAAGGATTCTTGGGTTAAGGAGTGGAGTTCTTGTGGGGAGGAGGCTGTGCATATTAGAGATGAGTCATCTGCATATTGCACCACTGATGTCTGAAGTGTGGAAGTATGGAGTTGGTTGAAGAGAGAGAAGAGTAGATGTCCAAGGAAGGAGCCTTATGGGACCCCTAAGGTGACAGGGAGTAGAAGGGGAAAGGTATTGTTGCCATTGGAAAGCCTGCTGCTATCCTGATAGGTATCTTTGGAGCCAGGTGATAGAGAAGCTACTAAGATTAAGGGAGGAGAGAACAATGATGCGTTTATTGTGGTTTACCATATCAAAGGCTTTTGACAAGTCCAAAAATATGGCAGATACAAATTGCCCAATATTTCTGTACTGATTTACAGTGTTAGTAAAGGAAATTAGGGCTGTGGTGGTGCTTTGAGAGGAACAAAAGCCATGTTGAGTGACTATTGCCAGAAACATAGCCTCAAACTGAATGCCAAGAAATGCATCATTATCCCCTTTGGGGAAAATGTCATCCCCACTAATTATCACATTAATAACAATGTACTAAGCATGCAATCAGTCGTGAGGGACTTGGGCACCCAGGTTGATAGCAACCTGATTTTTGACCACCATGCTGCCTCCGTTGCACGGAAGTCTTTCTACATGGCCCACCTCATAAATAAGGGTACTTCATCCAGGAACAAGGAGGTCATAACATCCCTGTACTCCTCTCTTATCAGACTCATTATCGAGTACAATGCCCCCTTTGGCATGTACCTTGCCAAGCACAAGCAGCAGCTGGAGAGAACACAGAGGTTCCTGACCAGGAAAATCCAAGGTCTCAAACACCTATCCTATACAGATAGGCTAAAGGCTCTGCCCCTCTACTCAGTCTCATACAGACTGCTCAGAGGTGAACTGTGTCTGGCATACAAAGCCATTTCAGACCCAGCCTTGATGGAGTTGCTGCATATCCGTAAGACAAACTCCACTCGTACAACCGGCACGCAAGGCCTAAACCTGGTCTGTGACATTAATAGAACTTTTTGGCGGGATAGATTTGTGCCCCAAAGACTCCCCCATCTGTGGAATAGACTCTCTCTTCATGTCAAGCAGAGTACATCTCTAGCCCTCTTTAAGAGGAACCTGGACGACTGGATAGGAAACAGAAAATACACCCCTAGGATCCCACCTGTGTCCCTGCTGGATGGGGAAACAGGTGTTGACTTTGAGGGAACATGGGCAAAATTCTTGGCTAGGCTTATAAGGGCTTCCAGGCCAATAGCCTAGTATCATCCTATGAACCTATGAAACTATGATAGCAGAGTATGTGTGTGAAGGTGTTCTATTTACTGGGTATGTATGACTCTCTCTAGGATTTTAAAAAAGGGTGACAGGCTGGCGATTGGGTTGTAATTAGTAAGCTCAGTGGAGTTACCTTCCTTGTGTATAGGTAGAATGTGGGAGATTTTCCAAATAAGAGTTACCTGGCTTTCTGATAAAAAACTGTTTATGAGTATTGCTACTGGGTATGCTAATGCTTCTGCTGTGATTTACAGAAATTCACCTGGGAGATTGTCTGTCGCTAGTGTGGTTGGGTTTAGTTTTTGGGTTTAGTTTTTTTAGTAGTTATTTATAGTATGAACTCATACTGGTTGTAGTGAGAAGTGGTTAATGCTATCCTGAGGTTTAGTGGTGTGCAGGGGTGTGGAAGGAGTAGAGTTTCTACTGCATTGGGGTGTTGTGGGGACAGAGTTGCTGCTGGGGTGGTGTGGATGGGGTACGGTTGTTGGAGATAATCTGAGAGCTAGCAAGGGATTGGATAGCTTCTGTGAAGTATCTATTAAATTGTGTTGCTATGTTATCACAGTTGCTGGTTGTTGCTAGAGAGGGGGTAGTAGATTTGCCTGGTAGAAGTATATTATTAACTGCAGACCAGAACTTTTCAGGGTTATTGTGGTGTTTTTCTGGATATTGTGATAGTAGTTGATTTTGTCTAATTTAACTTCTTTTTTTGATTAGTTTTGTAGTTCCAGGAAAGTTTGCTTTGAGGCATGGGTTTTATTTTTATGAAACTGTTCCCAAGCTTTATCCCTAGCTTTTAATAAGGATCTGCATTCTTTACTTAGCCACAGTGCATAGTTTGTTTTAATTCTGATAGTTCCAAGAGGAGCTTAGCAATTTAGTATATCTAAGAAGGTGGTACTGAAAAATTTAACAGTGCCATCTAGGGGTAGCTGTCTGAAAGGGTCCCAATTGCAGCTTTTTAGAGTGGAGGCAAAAAATATTAGGGTTGAATTTTTTTTTTATTTCTGAGTAAGCGGTAGGTGGTTTACTTGGTTGGGAGGGTGTGGGTTCTTAGAAGAAAGGTTGGTTGGTGGTCACTTAAACTGTCAGGGAGGCAGCCTGCGTGAGATGTTAGGGTGAGGTTGTTGACCAGAATCCAGTCTACGATAGGCTGTCATTTGGAAGATCTGTCAGTTCTTGTAGGAGATGTTATAATTTGGGTGAACCCATGAAGATTAATATAAGATGTTGGATTCTGAGCGGAGTAGTTCAGCCAGTCAATGTTAAAGTCCCCCATTAGGATAGTTTCTTGTGGGAGGGAGCAGGAGATGCAGTTTAGAATGTTCTCAGTGTGGGAATACTGTTTCCCAGTGGGATATAACCCCAATGCTGTTGATGTATTTTTGGGGGTTGATTTTTAATTTGGCAGTGAGCAGTTCTGTATTTTGCAAGTCAGGGATGTTTAAGTCTACACAGTCAAGTATTAGGTGATCTTTGAATAGGATAGCCCCTCCTCCCTTTTTGGTTCTCCTGTCATTATGTATGATATTGTATCGAGGGGGGGGTACAATTTCATTGTTATTGCTAGGTTTTAGCCATGTCTCTGTTAATATTATAATATCAGGTGAGTAGAGGGAGAGTAGGGCATGCAGATCATGGATTTTATTTGCAATACTTATTACATTCATATTAAGAAGGAGAAGAGAAGATTTGTTTTTATGGTACAGTATTTCAGGGCTGAAATAATTAGAGAAGTTTACCATTTTATGTGAGAGACTAGGACCAGGATTAGGGTGTATATCCCCACAGCAGTTTACTTGCTTGATAAGGTGTAAGAAGAGTTTGGTAAGCTTGTTTTGTAGCTTGGTATGTTTTAGGCAAGTTTGGGATGTGGTTGCTAAAGGTAGGATTTTGTTTGAATGGTAATCTATATTGCTGGTATGGAACAGGGTTGGGACAATTGTATAATTAGATGGTTTATTTTGGTGGAATAGTGAAGATGTTTGATGGGAGGGAGAACAATAGAGTGTAGTAGAGTATAATGTGAAGTGAAGGAGTAAAGGAACAGTAGCAGATATACAGTGGTTACGTGGAGGGCTATTAGGTGTAAATGTTTTGAATTTAGGAGATGCATTTTGGTACTATGGAGTTGTGCACATTAGTGAAGACTAGTGGAGGTATATTATAGGGTAAAAGTTATTTAAAATTAGAGAAGTAAGGTTAATGATATGTGTAGGTGACTAAAATAATTGGTTTAGGTGTGGGGGTATGAGTGGGTGGTGGTGTGTGGGTGGGGCCTAGAAAGTATAAGTCTAGGGGAAGTGGGGTGTGTGGGAATGGGGGTAGGGTAGGGGAGCAAAGTGAGTGCAAGTGCAGTGAGGGCAAACAAAGCAGGGCTACACTTGTGGGAGGTTTATGCAATAAAACAATCAATCAGTAAGGTAGGTAATTTCGTATACATAAGTTTAGGACAGGAAACTGGCAGCTGCATGTTCTGGTGGTTTATAACAGCAGTGTTCTTTTAAAATAATGGAAGAGCTATTTGATAATTGCAGATCAAAGGCTGCATTTAAACATACTTAGACTTTGTTGTTCAGGTATAGGTTCTCAGGCTGTCTGTTGGTAAATTTGACTTGCTTGACATTAAAGGGACCATGGAATGGCTTGTTTTGAGGTCATTTTGTTAGTTGGTAAGGTTCTATTTTAAAGCCCAGGATGAAGCAATACAGACACTTTACCTAAAAGAGGAAAGGTGTTAGGTTAGACTACAATTTAGTGTCTATCAATGTCCATTTGAAACTATGTTAATCTTTTTTTTTCGCTTCTCTAAAGAAAGTATTTACAATTATTCCAAAGATAAATGTGTTTTTTATCTCCATATTTCTTTAGAAAACTTTCTAAAAATGTCGACAGTCTCAAAAAAGATATCACAGTATGTCTCTTTTTTTTAATTAGAATGAAAGCTCTTACCTCCTTGTGCCTTTACACTTAAAGGTACAATTAACTTGACCCAAATCTCATACCCATCCAATTCTATTTCTTCTTTGCTTTGTATTCTTACAACAAATTTCTTCTTATCTAAATCTTCCATTTTCTTTTTCTGTTTTCCACTTCTTTTCTTGTGCCTACTAACTCCACAAACAATTTATTTTGTTTTTCCTCCTTAGTGCTTAACTTCTCCATTATTTCACCCCACAAAGCATCTTTCCCTGTCTCTGGTTGGCTCTGCTCCAGTATGTTTTTTTAATACATCATCCTGCAACCCTGCCAAGCGGAGAGCTATAATTATAATTCCTTCCTCACTTCTCAATCCCGTGAATAATTTTCTTTGGAAGAATTCCAGTGAATCTTGCACTCTACCTTTTTCACCATCTCAAGCCATTTTTTCCTCAAGATCCAAAAATATCACTACAGAGTCGGCATTCGCCTCATCTCCATCTCCTGCAGTCACCATCTTTATAAGCCATTCTCTCAGCCACCTCCATGCTAGGAATGGAATGGATGCATGCACTCAGCCACATCCACTACAAGTACCATAATGAGTAGAGAAGTTCCCTGATGCCCAAGACTAATCTGCCCTAGTAGAATAAATACCACCCTGAGTCTACCCTGAAAAGAGGCCACCAGCTTAGTGGTACTAACCCAAACAACAAAAGATACATAAAAATAAAACAAACGGGGAGATATACCACAGAGCTCAATACCTGTTTGCTGTGCACAGCTCCCACCCCTTTGATGAAGGGTCAATCCTTTGTGAGGTACCAGTACACGCTGTTACACTTATACACATGGGTGCCAATTAAAGGTATCATTCAAAGTTCATTCTAGAGACGTTCAAGACCTTGTCTGCCCAGCAGCAGATATGTTGTGACATACTTCAGGCCCAAGCTACTGCCGCTGAGAGTTGAATATAGATGTTTAGAGTGTTACAGGTTATAAGTGAGGAAATTCACCAGTACATGTAAGTAGTGGAGACCAGACAGAGAATGCCATGATGATCTTCATGTGAGCTTCAGCTTCAGACATGGCATCCATGTCAGCCTTCATCTGCACACTTATAAGGACTTACCAGATAACACTGGGGACACATTTGGAAGTGGACAAAGGAATGTCTGCATGCAAGGTGGATGAGTAGGCCAGAAACAATATGTCCCAAGAAAATGCTGCAAGTATTCACATGGATTCCCCCAAGAAAGCAACAGTTATGCCTCAGTATCCTAGTACCCCACACTGATGTGCAGTAGCAAGGCCTGTCCATTATCCAACACGGCTAGGCTTAAAATGACCTCTGGGTTGATAGCCTAGTAATCTTCTATGATCCTATGATCTATGATCAGAACTCCATATCACATGGTGGAACCTTCTTATTCAAGGTCTAGGTCCTGTAGATCTGTTAGTTCAGTAGCAAGAGGTCCCCTTGAATTCAGTAGATCTTGTCATCAGAGCAACTCAGCATTAAGCTCACATATTTGCAATTGCATACAGTCTCTGGGACCATCACCAATAATATTTTTGGAGACATTGTGCATGATACCATCCAAATGTAAACAAAATTTTGATCATCAGTAATACAAAACTTACCAGGAAGACATTACTCATATGCAACAGGTGTATGTGACTTTACATCATGTGCAGCGTTGTGCTAGTTACTTATAAAAGTAATAAGTTACTATTACTACTTACTTTTAAGTGAAAGTAATGCATTACTATTACTTATTACTTTTCTAGAAAAGTAATATATTACTATTACTAGTTACTAACTAAAGTAACTAGTTACTTTTGAGTTACTTTTACATAAGTATAGTTTATCAATTCTCATATTCTGATTTACTCAAACAGTACTTGTGTGTGAGAAATACATGCTTACTGCACATGAATACGAGTGTATTAAAGTTGTCTACACAGTGTTACAATAATGATGAATAGCATTTTACAGTTTACAAAGTCCCACAAACTAGTCTTTATAGTCAGAGAGTCACAATTTAATACTTAAACCAAAGTACATACAGCCAGCAACACGACGCAAAAATGCATACAGAAAATGTCATATAGGTCTAACAAAGTCAACCAAAATATCACTTTACTTAGCTATTCACAATGACTACACAATGAAGCCAGCTTACAGAAAAGTATTTCACAGCTATCAGCTGCTGTGCACATATTTTATTTGTACTTGAATGCACCAGCTACCAAGTTATTCTTACAGGTACAAATGTAAAACCATTCAAGCTGTACAGCGCATTTTATTCTTTGTCTGCATGAGTCTGTTCCCTCACGCTGCATCTAAAAACCCACATTTTCCCCACTCTAAAGAAGTACACTAATTTGGTGAGCTGATGTTATCATTAGTGAATGACCGCTAAAGACTGGTTTGGTGACATGGCATGATCCATATTTCAGCATCTCGGTGGTTTGCATAATGAAACTGAGGACCATCAAAAGAATCTACCTTCTAGTGAGTGCCATTTAAGACAGTAATGTGAAGGATTTGGGGAAGAATAACACATCACATGCAGCCAGTACTTAGAAATCCAGAATGTTTGTTTATACAGTTCTTTCCACAAATCTTCTGCAATAATGAATTCTGCTTTACCATCCTTTATCCCCCTCTTTGATCTTGTACTTTTTTGTTGAGAGGACGAGGAATGACAGCTAGGAAACCCCCCTCCTTCATATAGTCCTCAAGCATACATACAAATACATACAGCATAATGCAGCACTTACGTTATAAAATGCATGAGAAATGATAAAGGAATAAGTGTGGCTTACATACATAAAACTTACATGCACTAATGATACCGATGTACCATCACAGAAAGCAATTGACTCTCTGCCAGTCATAGTGAACAAATATGTCAGCAGATTGCAGACAAGTTTTAAACTTTTGAAATGCAAATTACTATTCCTTTCAATGTGCCCATATCTTTTTTGTATAATAAATGACACAAAACATTTTAAAAAATTATTAGACTTAGCAGAAAAAAGTTATAGCAATCCAACAAAATATCTGTTTACCTTAGAAACACTTTGTGAGGAGGTGAAGCCTCCATAACTTTTACTTATACACAGTATAAACTATGTACATTTACTGCATCCCCTATGCATTGCACTACTTTTGCAAAAATATATCCTTTGACCTTTATTTGGTATCTATTTCTTAGCTGACTACACAGACATCTTTTATTTCAGGGGAATTTCTCCTAAAGAAATCAAGCCTTTGCAAAAAAATCCGAAACAACCCATTTTAACTTTCACTATCCTACATCAGTGTATCTTTATTCAGATTTGTGAAAAAAAATAAGTACATATTAATAGAAAAATGCCATTAAACACAGCTGAGACATCAGGTATCTTTGTGGAGGACATATATTATTAGTTTAGATATGAACATCTATAATTCTTTTTAAGATAACATTTGTAGCAGCACTGAACTAGATGTTAAACTTTAAAGTGCTCTCTCACCAATTTCACAGTAGTTTCAAACAGCTAATGGAAAAAGGCCATGACTAAAGAGCTTGTGGTTGTGTTATAACTCAAAGCATTAGTACATGCATCCTTAATTGCACAGTCTTGCAGAAATTCCATTATCTTATTATTCCCGAAGGGAATTTCAGATCTCACCTACTTTTTTAGGTTGTTTGCCTTGGGTCTGAAATGTCTATCAGTAAATCCTCTCTTGTAAGTCACATTATATTGGCAATTCCTTAAACTACATGCAGTAATTCTACAAGTTAACCTTCTACATATACCAAAATAAATATAAAGCAGAAGAACAAAACAGTATTTCTACTTATGCAGCCAGAGTTTTAAGATTTTTTTTAGTTCAATCAGTGATGACCAGAATCCCTCATGAAAAATAGTGCATTAAATCACAATCAAATACATTTTTTTTTTACCATGGATCTTAAGTGTGCTTCTTAATTAAATATTTTTTTTTTTCAGTGAAATACAGGTAAGAGGCATGCATATAGTAATAGCATGACCTGGTAAATTGATGGATGAATATATAAGCTCATCAGTAAATTAATGCCTGTCTGCATATGCTTCTTAGTTATACTGTTATTACCAACTACAGTTTTAATGAAACATTGTACTCACGTGCTCAAGTGGACTTCTTGCTATATCATTCTAGGGCTAGGCAGTTTATCACAGTGCAGTTAAGAAGACAAATAATTCTTAAATCTGCTAAAAAAGCATTTATGACTTGCAATACATGTCCATAATATTCATCCAGTTTGTCTTAAATATTCCTAATTTATAAGGGGTGTAGTGACACAAGAGTGTTCATTGCAGTAAATAAAATACATAGATGGTGGTGATTATGTATGGAAATCTGAAAAATGATAACCTTGTATGCATTTTTGTGACAACAACAGTCAGCAATTGCATTTAGGAAACTTTCTGTCACGTTTCTAAATTGTTAACACTTCTCCACATGTACACACACACACACACACACACACACACACACACACACACACACACACACACACACACACACACACTGCTAACTCCTAAATGGTAGACATCACTCATCTGTGAATCAGGTGACCTAGCGATAACTCAGTTTCTGTTACTACTCTGCATAGGAGAGTCTCATGCTGAAACCTGTACTGAAATTATTAGTAAGCAGCATTCTTATTTTTTCCTGAGCAAGAAATCTTACATTACGCTTTCAGAACACTTCTAATAAACAAAACAAACTTTAACACGGGAAATAGAGTTTAATGTTGTTCACCTAAAAACCCTTCAGATTATGAGCTGAATCCAAGACAATAAGCATAATCCAGACCAAATGTCAAACCCAAAAACAAGTGCACAATGAAGGTGCTGAAGGATCCAAGCTCTTATTGCCAAAGTGGACTATTTGTTGAATACCTACCATTACTGAGGTTTCCATTGCACAGTCATACTGATTTTCTTCATATAGGATCTCAGTACATGTAATTCATTTCACATGGTCAGAACCCTAGGCATTATGAGGATTAATGAAGGGTAAAGAGCACCAGATTTGTAAAGTTAAGTGAAATTTGGATGTACATATTATAAGCTATAGTATGTTCTGAAGATATATTGCTAAACACATAGCAGAAAGCACTTCAATAGGACCCCAGTGATATTTTGCTGCACTTGTAATATTAGGAAATATACTGGGCCATTCAGTTTGCAGGGTCTTTGTAACAGGTAATCTTGTTTTTCCTCATAAAATAAGCTAAAATGGATAAAACACTAGATATGCCATTCTGCTGTCTTTTGTGTTCTCACTTTAATATCTCAGCTGCTGTCTGTGACACACACACACGCACACACACACACACACACACACACACACACACACACACACACACACACACACACACACACACACACACACAGGGTAAAAAAGCAAAGAAGCTAACTTGTGATATTGCTGTCTGCAATCGTACATACAGAGATAGGAGGCAACTACTGAAAGACTTTACCAGAGGTGCCAATGATCCAGCAGAATGAAATGTCTGACATGTCAAAGTCTGATGACAGATCTAGAATATAAATGATAATAGTTTTGACACCTTACAATAGAGAGAGCATTGAAGACAATGCTGACAGCTATCTCAGCACTGTGACTAGCACAAAACGAGAACAGGAAAAGATCATGGATGTTATTATCTCTTAAATATGAATCTATGCCTTAACACAGTACTTTTCAAGAACTTTACCAACAAAGGTTAGGTCTTGAGATAGATTGATAGTTTTCCAAATTGTCATGATCTAAACCCACTTTTTGAGGACAGGAATCATTAAGACCTCCTTTGCCTGAGTTGGAAATACTTGATCTTTAAGAGAGGTGAGGACAACCTACTGTACAACTGGTGTTAGGACATACAAACACACTAGGATAAGCCTGGCTGGACACAGATCTAGTCTACAATTAGTAGATATGAGATATGAGAGACATTTTCACCAGATCAAGAGGTTTAGGTAATGGATTAAGTGAATATGTTTGCTCAACAGAAATATTTTAGCATATAGCTATTCAATCTATAATTACATGTGAGTGATTGAGTTATACATATCCAAAACACAGCTTTCTTATGCCTGACAAAACCAAAAAAAAATACAAAAATCAGGAAGTTCAGTGGGTACACTCGGGTTTATCAAGCCATGACACTTCAGCTGTACTATGACACACAGTGTCTCCCTTATACAAGATACAAAACATGGAGTAAAATTATGTTTGCAAACTATTGTACAAAACAGTGCAACATGGTAGTGCACTTACATATCACCAATCCCTACCTCCAAGACTGCAGAAACTTGGAGAAATGGAAAAACATGAAACCGACCTTTCCCTCTCCTCTGCGTCCTTACAACAAAGCACGTAATTCTGACAAAAAAGCTCCACTATATTAATGTACTGACAGCAGCTAAATGCGATTTAAATACGATACCTCAAGATCTGACAGTATAACAACAAACACAAAATCAACTGCAGTGCACTCAGCTCTGCTGTATTCAAAGTGAGCTCCATCATCTGATTTATATGTACGCACACACGCCCTTCCCTGAACATAATTCCCATTTCAGAAAAAAATAAAAAGGTTTCCTTACCCCGCTCGCTTGCATTCAGTCAGTTAAATCCGTTTGGAGTGCCGTTCCTGCTTGCAGAGCATTTGAACAGCCAGAAATGTGTGCACGATGTGAGCTCCTTGAGCTCAATTCTGACAGGCTGGTAGCCCTGACGGAGCTGATGTCATCGCACACGTGATGACATCTGCTCACAAAACACAAAGTGCGAAAAATAAAAAAGAAAAAATAGGAATTTGGAACACTGAGTAATGCAAAAAGTAATGCACATTTGCATTACTAGTTATCAAAAAAAGTAACTTATTACTATTACTGCGTTACTTTATTAAAAAGTAACAGCTAGTATTACTAGTTATTAAAAAATGTAATATGTTACAGTAACGCATTACCTTTGTAACGTGTTACTCCCATCACCGATCATGTGTCACATGAAAAATGCTACACTTACCTCTTGCTCCTGAAACAACAGCAACAACCAAAAGAAAGAAAAAAGGAGAATAGCTGCAGCAATGAAGCATGTATCGATGAAAAACAAAATACAGTTCCCTTAAGTGAAAACCAACTTCATTAACACAAAAGTGAAGTACTCACAGTATAGCCCTAAACGTTTTACCTAACATAAGCTTCTTTACAGGTTGTACAAAGTCTGAAAGTATAACTTGCATTTCTGCCACTGACTACTGGACACTGTAAAAATGACAGCTACTATCATTTGACCACCAAATTTGTATATAATGTATAAAAAAATCACTGATACACAGTGTAAGTTGACTAAGCACCACCCAGCATAGCTCACAAGTAATACTGCATGCATCAAGTATTATCTCTGTAACGTTACACTGTCGTGTAGTGAATGTCACGGCCATTAGTTGTGGACTAGAAGCTGCCACTTCACCTGCACAGCTGTGTACTGTGCACAGGCCTGCTGAAGGGGTTGCCATGCTGCTGTTATTGACTGGTCATCTTCACTAACATGACTGGAGGGACAAATGACAGAGGGAGCTGCACTGCCATCATCTATTATTATTGTGGCAGTTGTGCACCAAAGTGATACATGATCATGTTATGTGGACTGCAGTAAGCAGAAAACATTCTGCATGCAGTAGTAGACTCATACTTTAGGGCCCTCTTTTGTGGTACATGCAACAGAAATGAGCTTTAAACATGCCAAACACCTTTTCACTGACTATCCATGCCTGGGGCGTGACAGTGTTAATGTGCTTCTCAGCAGTTCCCTGTGGGTTATGCACTTGTGTCATTAACCAAGATTTAAGTGAGTAGCCTGCATCCCCTGGAAAACAAAACAAGAAGGGGAAACGTTACAAAAGGGGTGGATTACTCAATACTACCTATGTCCATAAACAGACAGAGAAATAATTATGGTCAACAACATTGTAATAGTTTAGACTTAATTCTACCATGCAGGACGAGGCAGTACAGCAAACGTGTGCCAAATGTGAGCATCATAGGCACTGCCAGGATACTTGGCTGATACATTCCTGACTCACCTCCATGTATCACACACTACCTGGTAGTTGATAGAATACATATCCCTTTTTGTTAGAGTACATCTCCCCTCTGGTCCATATGGGGCTCGTATAGCAATATTGGTGCACTCCATCATACCAAGCAACTCAGGAAAGCATGGTTTGGTCCTGTGAGGACACCTGGAAATAGATATGCTCCTCTACATTTCTCAAGCGTATACTGAGGAACTGCTGCCATACCTTTGAGATAGAATCTTGTGAGATACCAAATGTGTCACCAGTCTGTCTCTGACAGGTACCTATGGCAGGCATACTGAGGGCTATACATACCTTGGTATCCACAGGTAAAGGGAAGGCCACACACTCCCACAATTCTTGTGTGTGGGTTATACAACCTCACCAAAACAATTATATCCATGTCCAATCTAGACCTATCCAGTAACTCAAAGTACAGATGAGTTATTCTTTGTTTATAACTTATTTTCCTTGACAGGTGATTACCACTCAGTACACCCAGTTTTGCTATGACCAAAACAAGCAACTTAAAGTGGGAAATAATCAGGTTTGCAGTGAAACTTTGCATCTTTGCTGATTACAAACTGAATAGAAAATGTACAAATTCACTTTTTATAATCCATCTCCAAACGGCACAATTGTGCATCAGAAAGTGACTATGAATAACAAAAGGTGGAAAATGAGACTCATTTATATAATTAAGTCACATATTTTAACATATTTTAACATATTTTTCATTCATATCTCATCATGCACTTACTTGCATATGACTTTACGATTCATCTTCTGTTACATTTTGGTGCAGTTTGGGTCTCTGAATTGCACCTTGCTTTCACCTGTGAGTGACCAACGCATATTCCCACTTGTGCTTGTGTATCAGCTATGAATACTGCCCTAACTTAATTATCTTCAAAAAATGAAAACTCATCCAGCTCTATCCTTTCGTCTGTAATCATGAGAGATCATATGAAATGATTCCCTCCTATAACATCAGTTGTAAAAAATGTCCTCACCTGTGTAAATCTAAGCAACCAACAGACAATTATGATGGGTGATTTTAACACCAATATACATGGGTGGATGGATGGATATTGAGAAGTAAAATAAAAATCTCAATAAATTTTCAAGCGGTGAACAACCTCTCTCAGCTTGCCAACCTCTATACTATATCCAAAAATACAACTAGTAAAGGCTCATTACTACACCCATTCATTACAACATTTCTCACAGAATCAGATATGTTGGCATCCTGCTAAACTCATTCAGTGATCATCTATCCAAACATGTCACTCTCAGTTTCAAAGTCAGTAAGTTTCCTCTAGTTATAACTTCCTCCAGACACATACTTTATCAAAAGAAGACAATTTTACAATGTTTTAATTGACCTTTGTAACACTGACTGGTCATGTTTCTACTACTGCAAAAGTTCCTCTGAAGCATTAAGAATATTTAATACTACTGTGTGGAGTCTGCACGTTCTCCCCGAGGTCAAGTGGAGTTCGGAAGACATGAGTGAATGGGCGTGCCTTTGGTGAAGGTTGGGTGTCGGGCTGGCAACTCAGCACCATAAAAAATCTACTGCCAATCATTAGCGGTCCGGAGTTCCAGTGTGGCAACCCCTAACCAGGAAAAGACGAAAAGACAAACAACAAAGACCATTTTAAACAGTTCCTTACGTCTCAAAAAGAATAAAAAGATAACATTTCTCACAGATCAGTCACAGATCACTCCTGTATTAAAGGACCTATTAAAAAACAGAAGCAATGTGCAAACTATAGAACTCTAGCAAGTCTTCACCACCATAACTCCTTTACCAAACTAAGGCAGAATTTTAAACTTGAAATAAAAAAAAATATAATTTTGCTGACCTTAGAAGCAAACTAACTGCAATGAATTCCCAACCCAAACAGTTATGGAAGGTTACACAAGATATTGCATACTTTTGAAAGAAAAAAAAGTAATCGTAGTTTTTCATCTAAAATTAAAGGCACAGCTCTAACAATTTAAAGCACTAATCAGCACTCTGGCACAACCTCCACCACCAAGCTACCCTAACTGGTATAATCCACTGGGCACTAGTCTAACCACCTTGTCTCACAAACTTACATCTTCCCTATTCCCTTATCTCTACTTCAGGGAAACTCCTTTTACATCCATATAAAATTGTTTAAAAAGACTGAACAGAAAAGCAAATCCTAATACCTACAGTTTGCATCCAACTTTTTAACAGTGGTTGTACATCTACCAAAACCACTTGCCCAAATATTTAACTTCTATTTTCTCTAAATATGCTGCTGTGTATAGGTTATTGTAGGAACCAGCCCACTCAGCTACTAAATACATATGTCATAAATAAATTAATTAAAATACATCATCAGATTCAGTTGTCCTCAGGGCAGCAAAATTTGTTCTTTAAAGGATGGCGGTAAATTTATAACTGCTTGGAATTTGTGTCATATTTCTGGGATATGAGACTGCTGTGTTGGAGCTTATCAGATTGTCAAATTCAGACACTCTTAGCAGTGCAAGATGCATTCTTGAAGTGTGCTACTATAATGAATGCTGCACTGAGCAGGCAGCTAGCTATATTAAGTGCACGTGTTTATTACATGGCATATCACTGCTGAAGTATATTCTTACACTGCTAGCAGAGGTTTTATTGTTCTTTTTTTTTTTGCTGTTATATTTCACATCTCAGTCTGGGTCCAGTAGTGAAGTCTTGGGAGTTAAGTGCCAGGCATCTGCTGATTTGGAGTGATAACTGTCTGTCTTGTTACATACAAGAGCTCTGAGGTCAAATTGGAGAGGTGAGCTTATTTGTGCTGAGTTTGGGATAGTGCAGGAAAGCTAGTAAAGAGTCTGTCATTTCACTATGATTACTATCACTATGCAGTCTCCTGTTTAATTAAAGGTATGTACAGTTCTTACCTTCAACAGAATTAAGTCTAGTCACAAAGCATTTCTGCTGCTCAACAAGTAATACAAACACTTTCTATTTTGACCCTATCTACAGCAATTTGAACTATGATAGATTTGAAACCAAACGGTATTACAAACGTCATGTGGGGTCCTTAATTAAAGAGCACTGTATTCTACTAGGTGACAGAATTATTAAGACTCCTGCAAGTTTTAGCTAATCCAAACTTCCCAGTTATTCTGAGTGTATTCTTTGCTGCTGTCAAGTACTTTATATACCGTGTAGTAATGATGGCATGATGTCCTGTGAAATATGCATGCTCCCAAAAAAAATTCATTATTAATATACTGTATACATCAACAGCATTTGTCAATTTTTATTTCCAGTGGGAGAAAAGTGCCAAATCTTATACTGTTTTTTGACTGACTGCTGTATTATGTTTGTGACTTCTTGCTGCCACGCTGCAGATATATTCACCAATTAAAACTATTCCATAAATGTTATAGCTTGCTCTAAAAAGAACTGCTTGTGAATCTGAAAAGAAGTTACAGATCTCAAGAAAACAATTGCTTCTCTGATAATTTGGATATTTACAGTCTAGTTATTTATATAGCACTATACACTATATAAAGATATTGTCACAAGCGCTACCCACAGAAATAATTTATAATGGATATATCTTTGATTACGTATTTGAGGAAAATTATAACAGGTCCCCCTGTATATATAATTTACAATGATTTTCTCAATCAGGTTATTATTTATTTGTTCTGCTTGGTTACTTAAAATTGTGTAAGACATATGCCACAAGGACCATTTCAAAAGTGAGCAACTTTGTCAAACTTGTTTTTGTTCAAGTAGTTTTGCCCTTTGCAACTCAGCACAGTTTGATATGTTTTAGTTAGATTTGTTTGCAAAGTATAATAAACAGTTACATTTATTTATTGTTTATTACTGCTGATCAGTATGTATGTATACTTTTAAGAAGCTTTCTAGGGGTTTACACAGGTGTATAAATACTGAGCATGTGTGAGCCTGACTGCCATTTTGTAGTAAGCTGTTGAGATGTAAGCATGTATGTCTGTGTAGTCTGTCAGTTAATCAGTTAGTTCATATTTTGTACTGCTGCTATCCATCCTGATATGTTTCTATGTAATAAAGCATATAAATGCACTACCCCGCCTGTTCGTCTTCAATGATAAACCAAGACAAGCGACATGGTGTTAGAATGGGAAGCAGAAATACAGATTTGGGACTGAGAAGGCACTCAGTTAAAGGTGGAGGAATATTGAAGAATGGATCATCCCTACTCTACATATAATGTTTGTGCCTTTCGGTTTTTCCCGGTTAGGAGTCGCCACAGCAGAACTCCGGTCCGCTAATGATTGGCAGTTGATTTTTACGTACCGGCTTGCCAGGCCTGATGCACAACCTTCAACGAAAGTACGCCCATTCACGCATGTCTCCACGCAGAAAATGCTCTAGCTGAGAATTGAACCGGACAGCGTCTTACTGTGAGGCAACAACGCTACCGCAGCACCACCACCGCGGGTCTGCATATAATAATTTGCAAAAACAGGTCAGAAACATATTTCAAGTACCAAAGCTTACTTAAAAGCTTAAATGATTTCTTTTTCGCAAAATATAAAACAAAGCATTCAGAACACTCTAAACAAATTTCTAGTGAAACGAAATGTCCAAAACTGCAACATATTGAAAAAATATTCAAATAACTATGGAAAATGTTTGAAATAAAGTCTGAATCGCATAAAATGAATAAAATAAGGGAAACAACCACATTTTTTGAAGTAGCTCATAGCATATACTTTTTACATTAATTAAAGTTATTCAAGATATCCAAAGTATATGAATTATTCACGTTTGTGCAGTATTACAGTACAGTTATTTCGCAAAATATAGCCATTTCAAGGCATATTTCCCAAAGTACAGTATTTTGAAGTTTTCATTGTACATTTGAATGTTACTACAAGTACCTGCTGTGCATGTATGTTATACATAATTACAAGGGCCATATTTTCAGTGTGTTTAAGCATAATTTGTTGGCATGCCTGAAGGATTTCCTACACCAGCTCCACTTATCTTTGATAATAATATTGCAGCGAATTGGAGAGTGTTTGAGCAAGAGTACAATATTTTTATACAAGATGCATTTTCTGATAAAGATGACCATACAAAGGCATTTATTCTGCTTAATTTAGCTGGTTCAGAAGCCATAGAAACGAGTGTTCATTTGTGCATGCACCTGCTGTATTTGCAGGGGTGGGGATAAAGTACAGTTGTGTACATTTACCATAAATGTAGATTTTCGAGTGTATTCACTGTTGCAGTCATTACATTTGGGTTATCTGCCTGCAGGTAGCCCTCAGCCGGCCTGAATATCAAAGTCTTGGATTCCTGCGTCGGATGCTGTCTCTTCTTCCATGATGTCAGGTCGTCAAAGGTATAAAACATGCAGCTGACGCCATTACATCAGTTTTTCTTGCCCCAGATGTCAGGTGCCCCATAATGAAAAGCAATTATATGTTAGATTACACCTCCAACAAAAAGCAAATACACCAGAAAGCTGAAATACACTAAACAAGAAGAAAAGTATAGTCAAGAGAAGTCAGGGGGCTGGAGGGAGGGTAACCAGGACTGTAACAGTGAATACACTCGAACATCTACATTTATGGTACGTATACACAACTGTACGATGTTCTTCATGTTTCACTGTTGCAGTCATTACATTTGGGTTGATTCCCAAAGCTTAGGAAGGGAGGAGGAAGTTAGAGAGCATTAGCACCAGCTATTAAGCCCTGCAAAACTGCAGTGGCAAAACCAGCTCTGGATTTAGAAAAAATAGGCATGTGGTAATGTTTGGTGAAGGTTTGTACAGAGCTCCAGGTAGCAGCTTCTAGGATGCCCCTGGTAGGGCCACCTCTGAGAAAGTCTGTAGAGGTAGATGCAGCCCTGGTGGAATGTGATCTTATCCCCTGTGGGGTAGGTTTTCCATGGTGCTTATAGCAGAAATGAATGCAATGGGCTATGCACTTAGAAATGGCTTGCTTTGAAATGGCCTTCCCCTCTGCCCCTGCAGCAAAGCCAACTAGCAGCTGTTCAGATTTTCTGAGAGGATTAGTCCTGTCCAAATAAAATCTAAGTTCTCTGTGCACATCCAAAGAGTGCAGTATTCGTTCTCCTTTGTTTTGTGGATTTAGGAAAATGAATGGACTGATTAAGGGCCACACTACACACCACCTTGGGCATAAAGGAAGGATTGGTCCTGAGGGACACCCTGTCTGCATGGAAGATGAAGAAGGGCTCCACTGCCAGGAGGGCCTGTAATTCAGACACTCTTCTTGCTGAAGTGATGCTAGAAGGAAGGTTGTTTTCCAAGAAAGGAATTTCAACTCTGCAGTTGCAGCTGGCACAAAAGGAGTTAGACTGTGCTTTTCCAATACAAAGTTAAGGTCCCAGGCTGGAGTAGAGGCTCTCATGGGAGGTCTTAAATGTTTGGCCCCTCTGAGGAATTGCTTTAGCAGGGGGTGAGAGAAGAGGCGTGGTTCAGTATTATAATGTGCTGAAATGGCAGAGGCATGAATTTTAATTGACGAGAAGTAAAGGCCCTTGTGGAGCATCTTTGTTAAGTACTGAAGAATATGCAGTAAGCTGGGCACCGTTGTGCCCATCCCCTGAGTCTGGCTCCAGGAACACTATCTTTTCCACTTTCCAGCATTGGATTTTCTAGTACTAGGCCTCCATGCCTCCAGAATGACGTCTAGCACCTACTTACTGAGGGATGCTATTGGAGAGCTCAAGGAATTAGCCAGACTGCAAGGTTTAGGGTTTGAAGCTGAGGGTGCAGAATCTGGCTCTCCTGCTGGGACAGCAGGGAAGGGGTCTGAGGTAGGTGCCATGGTTCCAGCGGTGACATACTGCACAAGAGGGGGTACCAGTGCTGGTGTGGCCAGTCTGGTGCAATCAGTATTGTCCTTGGTTTATCCTGTTTGATCTTTAGCAAAACTTTCAAGAGGAGAGGCAGAGGGGGAAAGGCATAAACTGAGAGGCTTTCCCAGGTGAAGGACAGGGCATCCACTTTCCAAGCTTGACTGTAAGAAGTCATTGTGCAGAATTTGTCCAATTGGTAGTTTTGAGGGGAGGCAAACAGGTCTATCTCTGGATTCTCCCATTTGTTTCTCAAAAGGTTGAATATCTTTGGCTTCAGTTTCCACTTGTGTGGGCCCATGAGATTTCTGCTTAGGTCATCTGCCAGTGAATTTAGCTTGCCTGGCAGGAACTGAGCTTGTAGGTGAACTTGGTAGCTCAAGGCTGTGTTCCACAGAGCCATGGCTAGTCTGCAGAGAGGGTACGAGTGGGTTCCCCCCTGCTTGTTTATGTACCACGTAACAGTGGTGTTGTCTGTCTTTACCAATAATTGTCCTGGAAGAATGTGGTCCTTGAAGGCTGTCAGGGAATTCTGTACAGCTAACATTTCTTTTTAATTGATATGCAGGTGCATTTGACTCAGGTTCCATTTGCCCTGAATGCACTGCCCTGTCAAGTGAGCACTCCATGCATAGTCTGATGCGTCTGTTGTTAGGGTTTGGGCGGCAGGGGGTAGAATGAATAGGAGCCCCTTGTTGTGGTAGCAGGCCTCTGCCCACCAAAGGAACTGTCTTTATACAAGGAATGATAGGAATCATTGATTCCAGGTCCTGAGAATGTTGACACCATAGGCTTTTTAGATACCATTGTAGTTTCCTCATATGCAGTCTTGCATATGGAATTAGTAGAATGCAAGAGGCCATGAAGCCCAGGGCTCTGCTGGATTTTCCTTGTAGATAGCTGGGATTTTGTGGCTAGTAGTTTGAGGTAGGCTGTCAAATAAACCTGTTTCTCTGGCGTGAGATAAGCCATCTGGGAAGTTGTGTTCAAGCTTGCTCCCAGGAATACAATTTGTTGGCAGGGTACTAGTTGAGATTTCTTTTTGTTTATGGTGTACCCCAGTGAGGTTAGAAGTTTCTTTACAAATGCCAGATGTTTTAGTAGCATGCCCTGGTTTTCTGCCTGAATTAGACAATCGTCCAGGTATGGCTATATATGAATATTTCTTTGCCTGCAAAATGCAATGACTGGAGCTAGACAACTTGTGAATACCCTGGGCGCAGTAGTTAAGCCAAAGGGAAGTGCAGAGAAGCATAGGTATTTCCTGCAAGATTCCCTTATTGGAATGTGCAGGTAAGCTTCCTTTAAGTCTAAGGTTGCCAACCAGGCATCTTTGCCTAGCATAGGAAGCAGCTATTGAAGTGTTAGCATTTTGAATTTTGGGATTACGAAAAAGGTGTTTAGAATGTAGAGGTCCAGGATAGGACACCAGGAGCTGTCTTTTCTGGGTACCAGGAAAAGTCTTCAGTAAAAACCTTGTCCCCTTTCTTCTGCTGGGACAGGTTGAATAGCCTGATACTTAGAAGACAGAGAACTTGCTGTTGAGCCTCTGCCCACTGATTTGGGGGTAGGTCTGGCCAACCGTTTGGGGTTGGTAAGGTGTGGAAGTGGAATCTGTATCCTTGGAAAACTATATTTAAAACCCATTTGTCCTGGGTAATGAGTTCCCAGTTTTTTGCATGCAGGGCGATCCTTCCCCCCTAAGGGAGCAGGCAGTTGAGCAGGGCTTGGAAGGTTTAATGTTAAGTCATTGTGACATTTTTCCATAGGGGGGGTGTCTTACTATTTCCAGCTTTGGAAGTGGGAGCCCCCCATTGCTTAGGCCTGTGAGTACCTTGAGACTGTAGCCTAGGTAGTCTGCTGTTCCTTGGTTTGGACTGAGAAGGCCTGGAGAGACAGGAAAGGACCAATTCTTAGAAGACCAATGCCTACTAAATCTGGGAGGCTGTACTTGCAGGAAATCTTTAACTGTTTTCACAGATTTAGCTTTTTCCTCCATCGTTTTAAGAACCTCTTCTGCTTTGTTGCCAAACAGGCGGTCTTGGTTTAAGGGAGCATCCAGTAATTTAGCTTTAACATGATCTGGTAAATTTTGCTCCTTAAGCCAAGCATGCCCTCTAAGTACAGGCCCAGTGTCAGCAGCCCTGCAAGATGCTTCTAAAGAGTCAAAACCAAATTGCACAGCATGTTTACCAACATGTTCAGCAGAATGCATTAAATCCTGTAATTCTTTATTTTCAACACAGTCAGGAATCAACATAATTTTCTGTTTAAGTAGTCCCATAATATGCTGCTGATACTTTAACATATGAAACTGGCAGTTTAAGACCCTAATGGCCAAAGTAGCAGAAGTGTATACCTTCTTACCCAATCTGTCCAAGGCCCTGGAATGTCTATTAGAGGAAGTAGGGTTTTTGGCAGTAGTAGCCTTAATGCCTTTAGGTCCTTGGGAAATGGTCTCTGGGTCCGCTGTAGGATTCTTGAAGAGGAACTTGTGAGAGTCAGGTACTCTAATACCTGTCAGGCTTCCTGGGAGCTGGAGGTAAAGTGTCTGGAGCCAGGCTAGATTCCAAGAAGGCATCATCTACAACATCCAGGACAGGACGGATAGCTAAAGGTCTGTGTTGAGGGAGGAGTAAGAATTCCCTAAGCCTCTTTTTGGAGTCAGAGAAATCCTGTCTTTCCCAGTGGAAATGCTCCCTAACAGTGTGCAAGATTTCACCAAAAGAAAAATCTTCTGGAGAGAAAGCAGAGGGAATGGAATCCTCTGCATCAGAATCCTCATAGGTAGATAAGGGTAAATCCTGGTAATCAGAAGAAACAGAACTCTCAGAATCCTGATCAGAAGAATCAGAAGGAAAATCAGTTCTAGGCCTCTTAGAGGGTGAAGGCTGGCTTCCCCTAAATAAAGTAATAAGGTCTTCAGCCATTCTTATAATTTGTTTTTTAGGCATATGGGCCAACCACGCAGTTTTGTTGTTGGTTTTTTAGGCGTGGGTCGAGTTGTAGGCCTTGAAGAAGAAGATGGCGTCGGTTTGAAATGCAAGTCAGTAGGCCTGAATACACCCTCAGAAGCCAGTGTCTGCACAGCGGCTCCGGACCCACCCAAGGTAGAGACATCTGCAGGTTCCATAGTTGAAGAAGCATCTCGCTGCATACTGGACTCCGAATGGGTCTCAGTAGAGGCCTGCGAATCTGAAGTAGTGGGTATCAGGGGCTGCAAAAGCGCCTCACTAAGTACCGGCGAACTGGCGCCTAGCTTAACGGAAGCGTCGTCGGCAGCTTTGGACATATGCAGTCTGTCTTTATCTTTACGTTTTTTCGGAATGTCGGTAGTCGGATGGCTTAACAAAGCCATTTCTGGATAATTAAATCGGGTACCGAAATAATCTGCTGCAAAAATAAACCGATGACAAATAGTCCAGGGGTTGAATAAGGCACAAAACCGACAGCGAGGGACGTCGTGGTCTGGGCTTAAGCAAGGAATGCAGTATGAATGAAAATCTTTAGGAGGTATTTGCTTTCCACAGGTAATACAATTGTTAACCTTTACTGACATCGATTAAGAGCAAGAAAAAGGATCCCCAATGGGGTACTTAGCTTTTTTGAAGACTTCGGTTCTGAAACTCGAAAACGAAAATTTCAGGAGTCGGCCAACCGGCACTTGCGAAACTGCTTCTGCTTTGGGCACCGCGCGGCAAGAAAGACTGATGTAATGGCGTCAGCTGCAGGTTTTTTACCCGTGACGACCTGACATCATGGAAGAAGAGACAACATCCGACGCAGGAATCCAAGACTTTGATATTCAGGCCAGCTGAGGGCTACCTGCAGGCAGATAACCCAAATGTAATGACTGCAACAGTGAAACACGAAGAACACTCACCACATAGTGGTATTGGCTGAGTCAAGGGAGGACCCCTGAGTGCTTAAACATAAATTTAGAGGAATGTGTAACCTCCAAACGAGTATTACAATAGAAAGGCACTTACTTTACACAAAAGATCAAAAGCCTGGGAAAACTTTTGCAGCATATATAACTGACTTGAGAAACAAGGTTAAAATGTGCAGATTTGATGATTTACGGGATGAGTTGATAAAAGACAGACTTGTGTGTGGTATTAAAGATGATGCTGTGAGAAAGATTTTGCTTTATGACAGTGATTTAACTTTAAATAAGGCCATTGAGATTTGTCAAATATATGAGCTCACAGAAAAGTACACAAATATGCTTACAAATGAGAAATGCATGCTTCCAGTATTTTCTAGTGCTCATGTTGATAGTATGCAGCACATGGTTAAAAGAAAGAGGCCCAAGCACATGGCAGCAACTGTAAACCCTGTTACAGTCACTGGGAAACCCCACACCTTTCCAGCAAATTCCAGGGTGCGCACAGTCTCAGTGAAGCACAAGAGTCAGCAAACTCAAAGAATGTGCCTCTACCCAGTTTCATAGTCAAATAAGTGTGGTGCAAATCATGAACCCAAAAGAGAAAACTGCTTAGCTTTTGGTCAGCAGTGCCACAAATGCAATAAGTGGAATCATTTCAAAAGGTTTGTAAATCAAATAAGGACATTCTTTTATTAAAAGAGAACAAAGAGGCAAGTTGATCAATTAGAAAGCTGTGATGCTACTTTTTATATTGATGGTGTATCTGTGCTTAACGAAACAGTAGATCTGTGCACAAAGAATGAAGTATTTTGTACTGTTTGGATAAATGGAAGACCCATAGACCTCAAAGCTGACACACGTTCAAAGTGCAATGTTAAGTCAGCAGAAACATTTTCTAGAGTATGTGCTGGTGAGAATCTTGATTTGGCAAAGTGTGCGAAGCTTGTTGCTTATGGTGGTGAAGAAATTCAAACTGAAGGTTCAGTAGTACTTTCATGTTACTCTTCTGGGAACAGCTATGACTTGCAATTTTACATGGTCAAAAGGCACGTACAGTCATTATCAGGCCTCAGAGACAGTTTGAAAATGGGACTACTTTCATTTAATAAGGAAGTCCACCATGTAAGCTTAAAAGACCACTGTTCTAATTTCACCCAGAATTTTTTTCTACCTATGCTGATCTTTTTGAAGACAAACTAGGCAAACTCCCAGTTGTGTACTCCATGAGATTAGACCATGAAGCCAGTCCAGTTGTTAGGCCAGCCCGGAAAGTTCGAGTACCTATGCATAGCAGAGTCACGGCTGAGCTAGGTAAAATGGTGCAGCAAGGTGTAATTTGTCCTGTTGACGAACCTACTGAATGGGTATCTTTCATGGCCATAGCTCATAAGAAAAGCTGAGATGATATCGGAATATGTATCGATCCAAGAGAGTTGAACAAAGCGCTGAAAAGATATCATTCAATGCATACAGCAGAAGTCGCTGCTCTTATGGCAAATGCCACTGTTTTTTCTGTCTTGGATACAGAAAGTTAATTTTGGCAAATTTTGCTTGATCGAAAATCTTCATTGCTAACCACTTTCAGTACTCCTTTTGGCAGGTACAGATTTTTTGAGAATGCCATTTGGGATAAATTCTGCCAGCGAAGTTTTCCAGCTTGCAATGGAACAGATTTTTTTCTGGGTATCCATGTGCTATTATAGTAAATGATATTCTAGTAGGAGGTAATGGTCAAGCTGAGCATGACAGAAACCTCAGGAAAGGTCTGGAAAGGGCACGTAAAGTGAATCTTAAGCTGAATCCTCAGAAGTGCAAATTCAGGTTACGAGATGTTACTTATGTTGGTCACTTATTTACCAGTTTAGGCTTACGACCAGATCCTTCAAAGCAAACAGCTATTCTCAAGATGCCAGCTCCAGACAATGTTCAAGGCTTACAATGTTTTCTTGGCATGGTTAACTACTTAGGCAAGTTCATTCCAGATTTGAGCCAACTTTCAGCACCACTCAGAGAGCTGACATACAAAGATGCATCTTGGTCATGGTTAGAACACCACCACAGAGCATTTGATGTCCTGAAACAGAGAATTGCCAGTCCAACAACTGTCAGCTACTATGATGTTCACAAACCAGTTACTCTTTCTTGTGATGCTTTGAAGTTTGGTCTTGGTGTAGTCATTCTTCAAGAGGGTAGACCAGTAGCCTATGCATCCAGAACTTTAACCCAAACTGAAATGCAGTATGTGCAGATTGAGAAAGAACTCTTGGCAACTGTGTTTGCATGTTCGAAGTTTCATGATTATATTTATGACACACTTATCCACATCAAGACAGATCATCAACCTCTAGTCACTATTTTGAGAAAACCTATGTATACAGCTCCTACCAGATTGCAATGTATAATGCTGAAACTGCAAAAGTATAATTTCAATCTTGTCTACACAAAGGGTAAACAACTTTATCTTGCTAATACATTACCCAGATCGTCTAGAAATACCACTGAACACCATGAAAATGAGAAACTTGATTTTGAAGTCATGGAAGTGAGAATTTTTTTCTTCCACATGTCTTGATGAGCTTAGAAGTCATACAGCCTCAGATCCAATACTTTGGATCTTGTTTACCAGTGGAAGTGCAATCTTACTTTCTTTACAGAGATGAGATTTTGTTTGACAATGGTATCATCATGAAAAGTCCAAAAGTGATTGTTCCAAAGTCCATGCAACCAGAGTATATAACCATCTTTCATCGTGGCCACTGAGAAACTGATTCTACCAAAAGAAGGGTGAGAGACCTAGTATTTTGGCCTTCTATGTCATAGGATATTGAGAGAGTACTTTCATCTTGTTCTGTATGTAATAGTACTAAGCCACATCAACAGAAAGAACCACTTCAGCTAAACCAGATTCCTGAACTCCCTTGGTCAACAGTAGCTACAGACATTTTCGAATGGAATGGTCAACATTACTTGGTGTTTGTAGCCTCTTATTCAAACTGGTTTGAGATTGACCTACTTCCTAATCTAGCATCCAGTACTGTCATTACTAAGATGAAGCATCATTTTGCAGTCCATCATGGCCCGCACAGAGTTATTTCTGACAATGGTACACAGTTTACAAGCCAGCAGTTCAAAAGATTTGTTGATGAGTGGAACTTTACTCATGTTACGAATAGCCCTGAGTACCCAAAGTCCAATGGTTTGGGAGAACAGGCAGTTC
This sequence comes from Protopterus annectens, assembly GCF_019279795.1. Classification (NCBI taxonomy): domain Eukaryota; kingdom Metazoa; phylum Chordata; order Ceratodontiformes; family Protopteridae; genus Protopterus; species Protopterus annectens. The sequence goes on from NC_056737.1 coordinate 621,721,218, forward strand.
AAAGTGCGAAACAATTACTAGAGAAGTGGAAATGCGACAATAGTGATGTTTTTCTGAATCTCTTAAATCTCAGAAATACTCCTCGTGATAAACATCTTGGTTCAACTGCACAGAGACTTCTGTACAGACAAAACAGAACCACATTACCAATCAGCAGAATTGTATTGGTTCCATGTGTTAAGATCACTGAATCAGTGAAAGCTCATCTGTTAAAGAAGCGCTTATCCCAGAAGTCTTACTATGATAAGACCAGCAAACTGCTCAATCAATTTCAAAAAGGGGAGATAGTGAGGATGCCGATGTCCAAAGGTTTTGATCAGATTGGAGTCGTGAAGAGTGTATGTCCAGAGCCGAGATCAAACATTGTAGAACTGCAAGGAGCAGAATTTAGGCGGAATCAGAAACATTTAATCATGGTGCCCAAGCCTGTATTGTAGTACCATACCTGCAAGAAAGACTACCTCAGACTAAGTTAACCAGCGTTCCAGTTCCAGAACACGTTCCAGTAAATAACCATGTTCCTGAGAAGAATCCTGAAACTCCTGAAGCAAGTTGTTCACCTATGACTGTCCCCGTTGCTAAACACAGTTCTGACTACTATATCACTAGATCATGTCACATTTCCAGACCATGTTCCAGATACACGGCAACTTGGACATGAACATTGTGTTTATTTCTTATTGTCTGTACAACTGCATGTTCCTTTTCACATGTCATTATACTGTGGGTAATTCATTAAAGAAGGAGGATGCAGAGCAATATGTATGTATACCATTAAGAAGCTTTCAAGTGTATAAATACTCAGCACATGCGAGGCTGATTGCCATATTGTAGTAAGCTGTTGAGATGTAAGCATATATGTCTGTGTAGTCTGTCAGTTTATCGGTTTGTTTATATTTTATACTGCTGCTATCCATCCTGATGTGTTTCCATCTAAAAAGGCATATAAATGAACTGCCCCACTTGTTCATCTTCCATGGTAAACCAAGACTAGCGACAATTACAATTTAAGGATTTTTAGATTAAGAATCAAAATATGAAACTTTATATTCAAAACATGCCTTCGGACTGTGCATTTGCAGGTCTAAAAATTCATTAATCTTTTCTTTTGCTGTTACTAGATTTTATATATATATATATATATATATATATATATATATATATATATATATATATATATACATATAAAGTAACCAAAGCAAACCATCAAACTGATATATTTTTAAATCCCCATAAGAATTCCATACTGTAAATGGACTCAAAAAAGTTAAGAAAACCCTTCTCACTTTTTAATCATTGCTGGCAACTGACCAACAAGCACAAGGGTCTGCTCTTGTTAACAAACTCAGCCATACAACAGACTCGATGACTGATATTCTTAGTCAAATTTTCTAGAGTGATACTGTGCCAAAATTAAAGACAAGCATCCATGTAGTGATTCACTGAACTATCCATTACCAAGGGGGAAGGAGGGAAAAGGTGCGAGTATATGGATATGCAACTGACCATTTAATGACATGCGAATGAAAAGGTACAGTCTAAGGACTTGCATAAAGAAATGCAAATGAGGGTCTGCAAAAGATCGGGTCACAATTCACAGTCATTAGTAATGGAACTGCCCAAGTTGTTGCTTCTGAATATAAAGGCAAAAAGTTTGTGGTGTTGCAACTGGCTAATATGCTTAGAGCTGCAGCAGCTGTAGCACAGCACTGCAAGCCTCCATTCAGGAATGCAACATAGCTACAAGCAGTGTGGTCAGAAATGCTATGAAAGGATCATATACTATCAGCTAATGGTGCAGTTCCTTGTTGATAAAGAAGTTATACAGACAATGGCTGACATGCAGGCCCATAAACTGGATCTGGAGGAATGCGTGGACTTGCTGTACCAGTGGGTACCCATGAGTGTGCAGCTTTTATTACTCTAGCAACAGGAACCTTTCAAAGACACCATGGGTATATCACAAGCATTGGCCTGAAGAATACTCTATACTTCTCAATATATTTCTACATATAGATGAGCATACATGCTTACTAACATTGCAGTGAAAAGACCACTTAAATACTGAAAAAAGTTAATATTTTTAAATGAATACATAGCTTGAACCTGTTTCTTTAAAACGATTATTAATCTATATCTATTGTATGTATATATACACACACACATATATATACATATGTATATATATATATATATATATATATATATATATATATATATATATATATATATATATCCCCCCCCCTTCTAACTGAAATTACATGTTAGGCTGCCAGGATTATTTTGCAATGCTAGACATCCTTGCACATTTAATTGAATAAACTTATAAGAACATAAAACAATGTGTGAAAGAAATGTAATCCAACATGAAACCAAGTTTGTGCTGACGTGACTAAGGAATGTTTTGCTAAGTGATTTTGCATGCACAAAAGTACAATGGGAATGAAACAAATATCTGTCTGCTTGCAAACGTGACAGTAGAGGTGAAACTTCAAAATTTCATCTGCCTATTCAAGAATGTTCGGGCATTCCTTGCATTATGAACAGGCATATGTTTATATGGGTCATAGATTAGACTGAGCTTATGCTTGTGTTGTGTATCAATGCACAGCATTCCTGGTTTTATTTCAGACTGTGTAGTCTTACCTCCTACATAACAGCTATATATAGAAGAGCAGTATGGAAAACTCTTGTGGAGCATTAAGCTTCCATTTCATTTAGAACTATCAAACGTATCTCAGAATATCATCCTCACTGATGTCTACCAATCAGTGGCTCATGAAACAAAGGGTGGCTGAAATTTGTGTGTGTGTGTTAAATTTAACTGAAGCTATGATTATCCACAGAGCAAGATTTGGCAGGACAAAGAAAATGAAGTAGAGAAATCTACACAACAGCAGTAGATACCCATAAACTTGATGACTGTAAGCAACTTAGAGGCTGAGAAACTTGAACTTCAGATGACTTGTGCAAAATAAGAAATTTTAAATCCTTGGGTCTAGTGTTTATGGTGCTAATTGCTTTGTGCACATGCAAAAGGTTCGTCAGAGCTGGCTCTGACGTTACCTTATATGTCAGGTATAGATCACCTCTCAGTAACCTGTAGGAGACTGAATACAGAGACAGGGCTTTAAGGTGATCTGTATAAGACAATGTGTTAATATCCTGGATTCTTTTGATCAGCAAGCTATGTGGGTGTTCCAGCTGTTGCATATGCCTGGTCAAGTGCATGTCAAAGGGGGCACTGTACTCAATGACGGGTCTGATAAAAGCTGAATAAAGTAGCACTATACATTCCTTGGACCTTTTTGTCATACCATTATTTATAAGTATAAGTTGGACAACATAGAACAATTTTCTTACTACCCTGGCCATGTGTTGGTCAAGGGCAGATTACTGTCTACATATGTTCCCAGATCTCTAACTACTGGGTCAACTGTTAGGGGTGTTTTATTGATAGAGTAATTAACTTGGGTGGACTTTTTCTCAAAAGGCACTATAATACACTTCTTGGCATTGAGTTTTAATGTGTGACTTAGGCAACGGTCATTTATCCATGTTAGACAATCTTGCAGTCTATTAGAGTCATGGGGGAATCTATGATAGCTTCCAATTTGTAGTTGTCTGCAAACTTGGTGAGCCAGAGGCCATTCACATTAGCCTTGACCTCCGAGAAGTAGATAAACAGGAGTGGACCCATCACTGACTCCTGAGGTACTCTGCTGCTAACTGGTCTCTTGGTGGAAGTGGTCTTACCAATCCTGAGTTCTTGGGTCCTATCTGTAAGCCAGCTGGCAATCTAGTGAGTTATGGAGGAATTTATGCCTAGTCCACGAGTGTGTTATAGGTTCATAAGGAACTACTAGGCTAATGGCTTAACAGCCCTTACAAGCCTAGCCAATATAACCCAGTTTTACCCACTATATGACCCCAGGTGCAAGAGGATGGCATGGATTTGTGCCTGTGCCTTAGGTATCTTACAGACTGCCTCTGTCCACAAGGGACAAGGGTGCTACCCCAAGTGTGAGTTTGTGATTCCCTATTCACTGGTCCAAACTGCATTTGAAGAGGACCAGGGAAGGGCTCTACTTATTGTGAATAGAAAGTCTGTTCCAAAGAAGGTGCAATCTCCGAGACGCATATCTGTCTCTTTAGCATGTTTTGTTTGGGTCACTGACTAAGTTTAGATCCCTAGATTAGGTGATCCTCATGTTGCTTGACTTGTGGATGTGTAGTAGCTCCAGCAGGGCTGGATTTGTGAGTGCCTTTTAGGTCAGGCATAGGTCATCTCCCTCTTAATAGTCGTAGGAGACAGAGTAAAGGGATTGGGCTTTTAGTCTATCGATATAGAATGTTTTTTACACCCTGTATTTTCTTTGTGAGGAAACTCTGAGGTCGCTCCAGCTGCTGTAAGTGCCTAGAAAAGTACAAGCCAAATGGCCCGCTATACTCAATTATTGGTTAAATAGGGGCTGGGTACAGTGGGCGATAATTTCCGTTGATCTGGATGCCATACCTTTACTTATAAGTTGTGCCACATAGAAGGACTTCCTCACCACTGTGGACACGTGACGGTTAAAGTTCAGACTACTACCTGTCTGTGTACCTTAATCTCTCACTTCTTAGTCTACTCTTAGGGGTGTACTACTGATGTTATAATTTTGCAGAGGTATTTGATTTCACAAATGATATGATAATACATTTTTTCACATTTAGTTTTATGCCATGGTTCTGGCACCAATCATTTGTTTAACCTAGACACTCCTGAAGGATATCTACATTGTTGGGGGATTCAATGATTGCATCCAACTTGCAGTCGTCTGCAAACTTTGTCATCCAGAGGCCTTCCACATTAGCCTTCATTTCAGAGAAGTATCTTCTGAACAGGTGTAGTCCCAGCACTGAGTCCTGTGGCACACCATTATTAACTGGTCTCTTGTTGGATCTGGATTCACCCAGTTTAACCATATGTCCTGTCAATTGGGCATCTTTCTAGTGATGTAAGGATTTATGCCCAGTTTTGTGAGTTTGTTTATAATACCTTATAGGGGAGTTGTGCCAAATGCCTTAGACAGGTTGACGTATGCAGTATGTACTGTTTTACTCTCATCCATGGCCTTAATGACGTTCTCAAAGAAATTCACCAGATTCAGTACGCATGACCTGCCCTTGACAAAGATGAACTGGGTTTGGTCCAGTGTTCAGAGGTTTCCTATGTCATTATTTATCAGGTCCATGAATATTTTTTTCCACGGCCTTACATATAAGACTAGTTAAACTTATGGGTCTGTAATTTCCCAGGTCAGTAGATGGTCCTGCTTTATGTAGAGGGATGAGTGTTGCTGTCCTCCACTCTAATGGAACAAAGCCAGTCCAGAGTCTATGGTTAAATAGAGATCATTCTTGACAAACCAAATTAAATAGAACACAAACAAAACCAAACACCAAAGTGGATGTGCTCCGAAACCAGCAACACACTCGTGAATGACCAAAGTTCTATTCTATTCTAAGTTGCTATATCTTCCAGTTAAGTATAGGTGATACCATCTACAACTAATGCTGTACATTACTGGGTGTTGCTCTTAAGACTGTGGACATAACTGAAAAATGCCCTATGGTTATCCTTAGCTTAGAGGCTATTTTTACCTCAAAGTCTACTTTCAGAGACTTGACTAGTTCCCACTTGTTAAGACTAATGAGTTTTTTGTGTTGTGCACATTCCCGTTTACTTCTCAACAAGATTTTCTTTCTTTTGTTGTACAACCTGTTAATACCATGGGTCTGTGAAAGTGACTTGTTTATGCAGTTTGGCATGGGTTTACGTTGGTGTTGTACTGCTATTTCTATGCGGTTGTTTATATGGTCATACAGGGCTTTTGTGTATGCCTCTACATAGGTTTGTATTTTCTGTATTTGGGGGAGCTTGGAAACTAGCTATGCCTTTCCTTAACAGAGGGTAATTTACCTTAGAGAAGTTCTTAAAGTGTTTTGGGTTATGTGGAGGTACTAGTTTTGCCTTTATTTCAAGGCAGACTGCTTTGTGATCTGATCTTACCAGTGAGGATATCACATTTGGGGGGGGGGGGGTGTAGCACTCTCCCATATTTGTGAGTACCGGATCTAGGATGTCTGTTCCCCTAATGGGAGTGCAGACGAGCTGCTCCAGGGTGTTTAAATTTACAAAGTCAAGAAATCTTTGGGCTTTCATGTTACTGATCATGTATTGATGGAGGGATAGTTAAAATCAGCCATGAGTATGATACTAGGCTGATGTATGGGTTTTCCTGGTTCATAGTGGGGGACCAGTAGCTAACAAGAACATGCTAATGCTTTTTTTTTCCATGGTTAGCTGGACATGGAGTAGCTCAAGCATGTCATATTGTTTGAGCAGTCTTGAGGTGTGCTTATCCTTTATGTAGACAGATATACCTCCGGCTTTCGCTCTTTCATATGTACAGTGGATGTTCAGAATGTATGAAAGGTGTCATAGCCATACACTGCCAGAGTGCTGTCAGTGGCTTTGAACCATGTTACAGTAACTGCACTGATGTCAGCTTTCTCCAGGGCAAAGAGAGTTTCCAGGGGGTGCAGTTTCTTGTTGAGACTCTTAGCATTAAGCAATGACATCTCTAGCTTGTCCTGAGTAGTTTTTGTTATGTTGGAAGTTTTGTCTGTTTGGCAATGCCTAAAAAAGGCACTATAGGGGTGGATGTTTTGGCCAATATCCAAAAGCCTAGAGGTGACAGGTGAAGACTATCCCTGGCAAAGCAGCGTGGCATATTAACCATGTCCTCCCAGGCTGACAAGTATTGGACCCCTTTGGCATGACACCAGTAGCTAAAGTCAATTGTTAAAATTGATAATTTTCTGTGGGTATTGTGGCATTGTCCTTGAAGATGGTAAAATGCTGCTGAATACTAGGCTCATACATGCCAGTGACACATTCTGAGAGCTCAATCATATTTCTGTTTATAAAGTCCAAGGAGGTATGTCTCAGGTCATTCATGCCTACATGGACTATGACTGAGTTCACACTATTACTTAGGGGTAAGTGACCTGAGTGCTTTTATGATCTGGTGGATCCTGGCCCCTGACAGGCAACTAACTGTAACCTTCTCCTTATCCAGCCTGTTAAGGAGGACATCAGTGTGTCTCACAATGGAGTCTCCTATGACCAGAATATTGGGTTATGGAGCGTTTTACCATATGGCCTTAGTAGCTGAGACACAATAAGATGTGGCTTTATCTGTTGTGAGGAGAAATGTCTTGTTTGTGTGTATGTAAAGTTTCTGAGGACTGTGCCTGAGAGGCCTTTGAGGTTTGAGTAAGTTACATGTGAGTACCTCTGTGTATGTAGGTCTATGTGTGTGGTCTTTTGTGGGTGCGGTGAGTGATGTATGAGAGTCGTTGACAACCTGTTTATTGCTTTTTGTGATTGTATATGAGAGTCTAGCCTCCAATGTCAGTGTGTAACTACATCTCTCACATACTATACTTGTCTGTTTGAGAATTAAGTAGTGGTAAGTGTACATAGGGCAATTGTTACATTGCCTCAGAATGCCCATGTCCACCATGCTGAATGCAGAGATGTAAGAAAAGTGGTCATCCATGGTTGCAGGGCCTAATGTATACTTGCAAGGGATAGGAGTGGAGGGTGTTTGTAACCAGAAGAGGGAAGGGTGCTTACTTGGTGCAATCTGTAGCTAACCTGACCAGCGATGCTGTCCAGAGCCCAAACCAGATGCTCTCTGAGCAACAATAGTCCTGGGAGCTATAATAAGGTAAGATACACCTAAATAGTCCTAATTAAATGTGTAAATGCTGCTCCCTGTGCAAACTAGTTGCCCTGTGAGTAATGTGGGAATGAGGTAAAGTTCTAGGATTTTTTTTATAGGGAAATGTCAACTTCTGGTGACTGCATACATACAAGGAAGCAGCAACTGCTGGCAAATGTGAAGCGTTTTTTATAGGGAAATTTCATCTTCTGGTGATTACATGTATATAAGGCATCAGTAACTGCTGGCAAATGCAAGGCTTATAAACAATCAGACAAAAGCAAGTTTTGCACTAACTATACCCTAATGCCAAACAAATAAGCACACAATCAGATTACCATTAGCAATTTAGCAATTCACAGCTCAAATAGGTGAAATCAGTCCTCTCCTGCCACAAGAATGCAGGCTTTGACTCTCTTAATGTAAAATGGCTGGTTTGGAGCCAAAGTGTTAAAGAGTCATAAACAGATGCCTAATACTAACCAAGAAACACTGGATACAATGTATTTATGTGCAGAACAGCAGCCCTTACAGTAGATGAAATCCACTGTCTTCTTGATGTAAAACACAGAAAACATCTTTCTAGAGTTTAGAAATACAAAACTTTATCCAACAGCTAGCTAGATAAGGAATTCAGAGCAAGTAAAATCGGTAGAACAGACAATGAGAGGTAAAATGCACTTTTAAAAAAAATAAGCACAAGGAAAGTTAAATAAATAATTCAAGATATAAACAACTGCGTAGAAAGGGAGGATCTTATCAAGATCAATTTACAGTAATGGTGGGCAGCTTAAAAAACACCAAGTTTAAAAAGTAGATCGAGTAATGAGAGGGAGGCTGGGAAGAATAACCAGCAGGAAGGCACCAATAGTCCTTGTAGTTTTTGCAGGCCTTGAGTTTTATTAGGAAAGACAAGGCCACAGATATTCTCTGTGTATTTAAGTATCACTCAAGAAACAAATTAACCAATGAAAGAAACGTGAAATGTGCAGCCTAGGTAATTTAAGTGTCTGTCTACCACAAAGAACAAAAACATCAGGCCAAGGAGATTTCTTCAAACAGAAAACAAAATGGAACAGGTAGTAAATAACACAGGTCTATCAGTTTAAGCAACTCACACACAAAAGAAATTTACTTTCCTTACCCAGCAAGGAGTCACAATCAGTGCTTGTAGTTATTGCAGACCTTGAGTCTTATCAGAAAAGACCAATTGTCAACAATCCTTGAGTAGGATATTGTATCGAATGACTTAGCCGGCTCTAGGTAGGCAGTATGTAAAGTTTTTCTCTCATCCATTGCTTTGGTGACCCTCTCAAAGAAGTCTGCTAGGTTAGGTAGGCATAACTTTCCCTTGACAAAAACAAAGTGGAATGGATCCAGTGTCTCTAGGTTGTTATAAGTTTATCAATGTTTTTGCTGAACAATTCCATGATAATTCATTCCATGGCTTTGAAAATTATTCTATTCAGACTAATGGGTTTGTTGTTTTGAAGTTGGCTGATGGTCTACCCTTGTGAAGAGGGATAACCATTGCAGTCCTCCATTCATGTGGTATGTAACCTGTTTTGTGGCTGTAGTTGAAAACGCTTAATGTTTCAAGCTATTTAGGAGGCAACCCGGGATATATTGTTGGGGACCTGCTCCCTGCTAAGAGTTGGGGGAGAGGGTTATGCTAGTAGGGATTTCATGGGGGAGGCATGGGGAGAGTAAGCATAAAGTTAGAGTTGAATTTGTCAGCTAACAGAATCGCTATTTCACTCTGCTTGTTGAAGGTGGTACCATTTACCACCAGTTTAGCACATTGCTCTGTTGTTACTGGTAAGGTTTCAGATATAGCTGGAGAAAGCCTTGTGGTTGTCTTTAGCCTGAGAGGGTATCCTGACCTAGTAATTGGCCTTGATGCATTTAATTAGTCCTCTTAGTTTCCTGTTTAGTTTGTACTGCGGTGGTGGTGCTGCGGTAGCGTTGACACACAGCAAAATGTTGTCCGTTCGATCTCAGCTAAAGCGTCTTCTCTGTAGAGACATGCGTGAAGGGACGTACCTTCGTTGAAGGTTGTGCATTAGAGCTGGTAGCTTGGCACGTAAAAATCTTCTACCAATCATTAGCGGACTGGAGTTCTGCTGTGGCGATCCCTAACCGGGAAAAAGCCGAAAGACACAAACAGTTTCCTGTTTAGTTTAATTAGTGAGCTCTTGCCCTTATGAGAGTTACTTTTTCTGATTTAGTCTCTTCCATATTGGCGAGTACTAGGTCCAGTATGTCTGAACCTCTAGTAGGAGTGTACACTATCTGGTTAAGGGTATTTGTGTTAATACAGTCCAAGAAACATTCATCTTGTAAGTTGGAGGCAGTGTAAGTTTCCCAATCTACAGACAGTATTTGAAATCTCCCATGGATAACATATTTGGCTGGATGATGAATGCTTCCAGCAGGTCTAGGTATAAGTTAAGGGATTCATGGGGCATAACTGGTGACCTATAAATTGCTAGAATATAGTAAGGGATTATCTATGGTGATTTGCCTGTGGATAGCATATTTGGCTGGATAATGAATGCTTCCAGCAGGTCTAGGTATAAGTTAGGGGATTCTTGGGACATAGCTGGTGACCTATAGATTGCTAGAATATAGTAAGGGACTTTATCTATGGTGATTTGCCTGTGGATAAACTCTAGGGCATTATCCTGTTTAACCAACCTAGAGGTATATTTGTTGCTAACGTAGATCAAGACACCTCCTCCTTTAATCCCTGTCTGTGTAACTGATGGTCTAAATGTGTGGAAGGAACTGAAGCCTTGCAATGCCAGGGTTGGGGTCTTGTCAACTGTTGTCATCTCCCTTTATTCAATGCACTATCCTACCTTTTTCAACGCTCATGCCTAACTGTTGCATACCTTCTCTCACACAATCCATCCATCTCTTTGCTGGATGTCCTCATTTCCTCCCGCATTCTTCATGTGTGTCCAAAATCTTCTTCACCAGATTGTCTGCTGCTTTTCTCCACATGTGAACAAACTACCATGATCTGATCTCTGACCTTTTCTGCAATTGGAGCTACTTTGTCTTCTGCTCTTAAGTCCTCATTACTTTGTCTGTCCCACAGTGTGCATCCTACCACCCATCTCAGGCACTTCATCTCCACCTAGCTATCATCTAGCTTCTCAACTGCTCTGCCTTTACTGCCCAGGTTTCTGTACCATACAGTAGTACTGGTCACACCACTGTTTTGTACACCTTACTTTGCAGCTTCTCTGCCATTCTTCCGCCATGTACTGCATATGACACACTGCGCTAGTTGGCTACTGACCCTCTGATTCTAATTTTGACCTCCTCATTCAGACTTCCCTTCTCCTCAACCATCCCTCCCAGATACCTGAAGCTAACCTGTTCCACTATCTTCCCTTCCATCTCAGTCATCAGCTTCTTCTGATTTCCCCCATTTGTTGCTATTACAACTGTCTTCTCTGTACTCAGTTTCATCCCATCTGCCTTCAGTTTTGCATTCCATTCCCCTATCTTTTGCTGAAGTTCTTGTTCAGCTTGTAATGCCATATTGTCTGCATACAGCAACTTTGTGATCTGTCCCCTCCAATCTGTTTGGTAATGAAGTCCATCAACAGTATGAAGAGCAGCGGTCTCAGAGCTAAACCTTGATACACACCCACTCCCACTGGGAACCCCTCTGTGAGATGGAACACTGTTCGTACTTGAGTCACTGGGTCCTTGTACATAGCTTGCACTAATTCTACGATTGTTTCTGGGACTTTGAGCCACCTCAGGATTGCCTTTCATGAGACCTTATCACATGCTTTCTCCAAGTCCAGGAATGCCCAGTTGGACTCATTCCTTATTTCTAGCATCTTAAGTATCTGTCTCACTGCAAACATTGGATGAGTTGTGAAGCATCCTGATCTCAATCCAAACTGCTTTATCTCCCATCTTAATTTCTACTGCTGTATGTATTAGTTTATCAATCACCCCCTCCAGAACTTTCATGCAACATGACAGGAGTTTGATACCTCTGTACTGCCCACAGTTGTGAATGTCCCCTTTGTTCTTGAACACTGGCACTGGTATGCTTATTCTCCAGTCATCTTGGATACACCTTTCTCACCATATTGCCATGATTTCCCTCAGGAGCCATTTCTCCCTATCTCAACCAACATCTTGAGCATATCTGTTGTGACCTCATCTGAGGCTGCTGCTTTCCATGACTTCATTTTCCTTAGTGCTGTTCTTACCTTTTCTATGGTAGGCTCCTCCTCTTCTCTCATCACAGGCTGTGACTGGGGCAGGACAGCATCTGTGGAGTTTTCTTCATTCAGTAGCTGCTGGAAGAACTTCAATCTGCACTTGATGTCCTGTAGACTGGTGAGCAGGTTGTTGCTGTCATCCTGTATGAGGGGTGTCTTACTATCTTCTTTATCTTTCTGTCTTTGCCTTGCAACCTGATAAAGGTTCTTTATGCTGTCTACCGAGTCACTTTCCAGAAGTTGGTTCTTTGCTATTGCAACTCCTCTCTTAGCCTCTTTGTTAGCCAACCAGTATTCTTTCCTAGCCAGGTCCGTATTTTTTTCTCCCACTTTTTCCTGCATTCCTTCATTCTTTTGATGACTTCCTAGACTTTTGTATTCTATACATACCTTATTTCCATACTTAGCTCGGCTGCATATCTGTTGTATAGTCCTCACGCATGATGTTTTGAGACACTGCCTCTTCTTCAACTCCACCCATTTTCTCTTCTTCTTGAGGGGCTAGCACCCTTAGTACTTCCTTGAACTGCTGTGTTTTCACTCCAATCAGCTTCCAGGTCTTCAGCCTGGTTAGATGTTGACCTGAGACGCTTTCTGACCACTGCTTGCAGCAGATTGTGGTAACCAGTGGTTTATGCTGTGGTCCAACTCTTTCACTGGGGGTGACTTTGCAATACTGAGTCCTACCCCAGTGCCCTTTCCTTACTAGGAGGAAGTCTACCTTGGTTGCATGTTGGCCATTCTTGTATGAGATCTTGTTACTATCTCTCTTTCTGAACCCCGTGTTGTCTACCATCAAGCTATTTGCCAGACAGAAATCTAAAATGGCCTCTCCTTCTTTAATTCTATCACCCCAGCCATGTGGACCCAGTCAGTCCTCATATCCCGTTCTGTTTGCCCTAATATGTGCATTCAGGTCGCCCATTATCATTAACACCAGTGAATGTTGTCCTGATTTATCTAGTAGGCCCTCTTCCTGAGCAGTAGACTCTGGATCCCAAGCCAGGTAACTTTGCTGAACTGCCCTTCCATCCTGTCTCTTGGATACATAGGATGTCCAGCCTCCTCCATAACATCATATCATCCACTTCCAAGCTCCATCCTATCAGTAAACCTACACTGAATGTAGCAATTCCTAGTTCATGTTTGGCGGGTTGATTAGTTTTACTCAAGCTTTCACTCAACAGAGCTATCGCAGGTAACACAGGCTTGGCAAATGGACACTGGACAGCGAGTAGCTTATTGACCCAGGGCTGCTGGGCTTTATGGTGGGCACACACTGGCCAGTATGGTCACATACACCCCTCTCACTATTACCACGGGTCCTTGGAGTACGTTAGAGTAGGCAGAGAACTTGACCCACTTATCACTGGCAAATACCCATGCCAATTTTGGCGATATTAGTCAACACGACTGGATCATTTACAGCCATGTTTTTACACCATTGAGTGGCTAGCCCTGCCATGGTACACAGTCTGTGATTTGTGTTCTCCTATCTTGAGGATACTGTGCACCACAGTAGATGCCCAAAGCAGTTGGTCTACCAACTCTTCTTCCTATAGGGCACCATGTGGAATCTGTGCTGCTGCCTATAGCTCCATTCTTGGGTGAGTTTGAGATGGAAACACTCAGCATGTTTTTCACAGAATGGAGGAACCTCACAGGCACAAGGAGAATGCGCAAACTCCAAACAGGCATTGGCTGGACTTCAGAATCAAACCTTATGCCTTGTGCATGGGGGTGAAGACCTTAGCCATTATGCTAGCTAGTCTTAGGTTGTCCTGTCCTCCCATGCTCACAGATATTAAATCTCCCTGGAATGACACCAGAAACTAAGCCAATTATTAAAATCAATCAGTTTTTGTTCATACTGTGGCATCATCCTTGGTGAAGGTAGAATGCTGCTCAATGCAGACCACATACCTGTCTGAAACGCATATTCAGAGATATCCATAATGTCTTTCTTCATGTAGTCCAGTAAGGTAAGTCTCAGGGTCATTTACAACCACATGGACTATGACAGAATCATACTGGTACCTGTGGTGCATTGATATGAGTGTGTGCATAACCTGGCAGATCCTGGCTCCAGGTAATTAACTTCTTGTCTAGTCTGGAAAGTGGAGCATCTGTATATCATGCAATGAAGTCCCTTATCACAAAAGTCCTTAGTAAAGTGTTTGCTTGCCTTATGGGCTTTATTCTTGGGGAGGTCCTTTGGGTGTAGACATATGTGTGGTGCTTGGCATTGCTTTTGGTGTGTGCTTTAGGGATTGCTGAGGATAGGTGTTGCTGTTTGTAGGATTAGGATGTGTTTAAGGTTTGGGAAGATTGTTTTTTAGTGGTTCAGCATAACATGGTCTGTGTGTGTGATAGGACACTATGTGTGGTGGATGTAGTTTGTGCGTTCTTGATAACCTTGTTTGTAAGTGAGTTTTTTGCCTCCAGTAAAATTGTGTATGCACATCTCTTGCATACTGTGTTAGCTTCTTCAAAGATTAAAATGTTGTCTGCAAAGATGGGACAATTGCTATGTTGTCTCAGGATGCCTATATCTACAAAGCTGGTTACAGACATATGGATATTGCATATCCATGCTGCCCATACCTGTATTAGGGTAGGATGTTATGGTTTGAGGACTGGGTTGTACAGAGGTCTCCTAAGGCTGTCTCTAGGGTTAGGTACTAGAGTTATATACTGATATAGTATGGTATTAGTGCTGTTTGATGCACAAGCTAGCTGATCTAAACCTAACTCTGTGCAATGCCTCACTAAGTTACAGACTATAGTCCTAACACTAATTATACAGGTAAACTTTACTGTCCGAGCTTTTGAAATGCCAATCACCACTGTGCAGTGAGCAGCTCCATGAAAAGGTGCCCAATTTATAGCATCAGCAAAGAAAGTGAAATCTAACTGCTGAGCACACTGGAGCTCTCTTGGAATGCTTCCCAAATCACAATGACCAGGCAAACACCTTCTGCCACAAAATGGATGATCTTGTCCTCTTAATGTAAAAAAATAGCAAGTGATTTACCAGATAATAATAGGCAGTATTAGAAAGGGCAAATAGTTATTAATAAAATTACACTAAAATTGTTAGTCTAGGATGTCCTGCAGTAGAAAAATTAAAGTTTGTTTGCCACTTGTTATTTATATTTTCAAATTTGTGTTCATATTTTCATAACTGAGATATGTACAGGTTATTGAGGTGTATGGTGTGAGCACCAATATGGCAGACAGGGCACTTCATTGTCAATGATGACTTATATCACACTATCCAGGAAATATTGCTAGTTGTTTGCTAGTAATTATGAAAATAAGCATTATTTCCATATGTACTTAATACTTCAAAAATAAAGTGATTACAAACTGTTTTGTTACATTAAACGCTTAATATCAGAGCTTTGGACGGCTAACATCTACCTGATATCAACTGGACGTATAAGTGAATTTAAGTAAACTTTTATCTGCTCTTTTGCATATAGTACTGTAGTTAATTTATTTATGTGTGTTTTTCACTGAATATTAACTCAACTGAAGTTGTGGCTGTCTCTCTACAAAGTACTTTTTAGAATTTCTGTGTAGCCATTGATAGCAGTGGGGGGGGGT